>NC_066343.1:62454057-62687934 GCF_022539315.1 Serinus canaria
TTAGAAGCAGTTTTTTCCTAACAGAAAGAAACAAATACTATTTTTGATACTAAATAAGGTAATCTTTCACACAAATCAAAATCTGATAGCACTTGTTCAGTGATGAATAGAAAAAAAGTGAATTAATATTATTTGCATGTGAAGATGAGCTCTGCTTAGATAGCACCCCCTTGAGCACCCTTCTGATTAGTTATCATAGGGTCACAGAATGCTTCAGCTTCAGTTATTTCCATATTTAATCCTTCCTAATACCTTTGGCTAGACGGGATTATCAGGTGCTGAAAACTCTTCCTGGGAGGAAAAGGTTTTGCTGTGTCTTCGTTCGTCTATTTGATGTACTGATTTTCATAAGACTGCCTGGATATTTTCCCAGTCCACATTTGGGTGACAATAGTTTTGTGGGATAAATATTTGTGCATATAATGTAGAGCAGAGTGGAGAGCCAGGAACACTTCATTAGCTGGAGTCACAGCTTGTCACAGGGCCTGGTATCAAACTCATCCACATGCTTTGCCCCACAGTCCAACCTAACAAGCTATTGTGTCTTCCTGCTCCATGTTCAAGGAAATGAGGACTATGATAGCCTTTTCCAGATCAAAAGCAAGTTTCCACATGGAATGCTTTGGGGTGATTAACTAGGTAGTTATGAGAACAGGTAATCATATCCACAATTCATTGACTTGTGCAAAATAGCAGTGCTGCAATTAATCAAACATTTTGCAGATGAATTTGTAGCCTACTTGAATTACTGCATCTCTAAAGCACTAATATGGTCAGATCAGGTGCTTTTTTTGGTAATATGAGGATTATTACTCTGTACATCTGTTTGTGCAAACAACACAGCCTGCAAGAAAATCACACAATCTATATTCTCCTTACTACAACAGTTAAATGAGCAAGCTAAACCTGGCCGGAACTTTTTGTACATCTGCATAATTGGTCTGTGTGTAGTGGGGAAGGCAGGAGGAAGCTTTTTCAAAAATCTTCTTGCAAAATCAAAGAGCACCACTGTAAGAACTGACCACAGGGTCTGAATATTGTGATTTTGAACATTATAATTTTGAACATTGTGATTTTGGGCCTGCAAGCTCAAAGCTGAGTGGGAGGTGCGGGGTAGGGCCATTAGCTGCCCCTCTTTGGCAAGCAGCAAGGCCAAGCTTGTGTATGTCGAGGCTGCTGAAAGCTAATGGGGGCTGTTATACCACATGCTGCTAGCAAGTGCTGAAGTGCACTTGATGTTTCAGCAAGGACTAAGGCTAGTTACATTCACTGCAGAAGAGGAGCATGAAAAAACCAGCCGGCCATTACTGAGTACTTAAGATACAAGAAATTTAGGCCTTTGGCTTTTATTTGCGATAATTTATTAAGAGCTGGTGCCCTGGGCTGGCTACCCATCCACTCTGTCCAGTGGAACACATGTCAGGTAGGATCTCAAATTTCTAAGGGTTCAGCTAAATGGTTCAGACTTCATAAAATTTGGCTGCAGTTTAGCCTGATTAGTAGGAATCAGTGATTTTAAACCAGAAATAGAAGCAGATAAAGCAAGTGCAAATTTGCTTTCTGGGATGTTTGCTTGTGAGGGGAGAAACATGGCTGCTGCTGCTGCTGCTTTCAGATGTCTGTCATTTTCTCTCTGCTTTAGTTTTAATTAAACCTTGAGTCCTCAATTAAGGCTAAAAGGACTTGACAAAGAGAAATGTAAATCAACAATTTGTGATGAAGCTGCTTTTCAGCTTTCAGGGCTGTTCTTTCTGTATGTTGAAACCGTCAGTCATGCAAAGGCTGCAGTTAGCAAATATGTATGTGCAAAGTGCTTTAATTTGCCTGTAATCATAATGTTTATCAAAGGAGAGCTCTGAGGAGCTTTTCCTCTGATGTTCTCTTTGTGCAACGAAGATAAGATTTTGGATTAAATAAATACAACTCTTAGAGTAAAATAAAAAAGCTTAATTTGAAAAACCAAGTCACTGCTACTGAGAACTTCACTAAATTATTCAGAGTACCCCCTGCTGCTTTTTTTTTAATTCGTCCTTTTCACAGACGTTCAGAAGAAATCTTTTGACCTTCAAGAAAAATAAAATAAATAACTTGGAGAATTATGCTCACAATTTTTGTAATAACTTTTAGTTCCATAGCTCTGAGTAGCATAATAGAGAATTGGACTGGAATGTCTCACTTTTCATATCACCAAAATGCAGGGACCTGCTGCTGTTGCAAGGCACTCCTTTCTCCTCTTTCTTGGGCTTGAAGGACAAGAACAGGACAAAACCCTTATGCTGTTAACCAGTGCTGTGTCATGGCAATGTTTGGCAGCTCCTATTATGGCATTTCAGCATTGCTTAGATCAGGTGAGTGGAAGGAAGTGTTTCAGTGGAATTCCATGGGGGCAAAATATCAGCATTAACTTTTGCTCTGTTTTATCTGGTGGGACCCAGCACATGTTCAGAAATTGTTTATTAACAAATACAAATGGGATTTATTCACAGGTTTGTAGAAATCCTCTCTTACCTAAAGGCAAGTGATAAATACCGTATCATTAATGATCTGAGTGCCATTTTGGTACATTTGGAATATATCCTACTGAGTTGCAAGAACTTTGTCCATTTTTTTGAAAAGCTATGAAAAGGAGCTGAACCAAACTATATCTACAAAGATTTCTCAGTAAGTCTATGTATTTTTATTTTCTATATATTTTATTGTCTCAGAAAATGAGAAACAGTGATTCTGCCCCATTAAGTATCATGCAGGCATACGTGTGAGCACTTTCATGCACTTAAAGGATAGAGAGGACCTACTTCAAAGAGGAATTGTCCTGTGTTTTTATAATTTATAAGATTATGTATTATTTTGGGGTTGGGGGTTTTTTTTTCCCTCTTTTGAAGCCTTTTTCCAGAAGCACATGCTATTTCAGCACAAAGTTGCCAACATGTCTCATGTTAGAGAAATATTTTTTGTGATGCAAGATCACTGGGCTTTAGCCCCAGGCAACTCCCTGCGAACAGATCTAAATGCCAACTGGTCTGAAGCTCTTCCATTCTCTCCTCCTGGGGCTCTTTAATGTTGCGTGGACCACTTAAATACTGATAGACATGGAAAATAGAATATCTTGATTCTGGTCCACACTCTAGTAAAAATTGGACAAATTGTAAGAAAACAAAATTATTTGGGGACTTTTATGTTGTTATTTTGTGATTACAAAGGGGATGGGTAGCTTCAGATGAGTAAAAGAGAAGAGAGGACAAAACATATTGTCTACTGTTTTTTTCTCATACATCTTTCCTTGAATTGCTGTAGAAAACCTCTGGGGCAGATGGTTCAGAGCACCCTGACCTTCCAAACAGAAAACCCTCTGCAAACAGATGCTGATTCTGTCTGGGGATCATGTGCAATTTTTTAACGGGCAGTTGTCTTGTGCTTGCCTCTTACAGCATTTCTGGTGTACAGTTGCAGCCTGGTAATTCCCTTTTGTCTTGGAGCTTCCCTCATAGGCATTCATACCTCTGCACAGTGCATAGATAATATGGGAGCTTTAATTTGTAAACACTTTGTATTCACTTGGAAAAAAACATAAAGCCTCTGGGCTGGGAGCTTCTCTGTGGATTTTTCAAAGAGCTGGGGACAGCAGTGGTGGAGGCCTGTGGTCCCTCACATGCCCAGCTGCCCAAGGGTGAAAAGAAGAAGCCTCCCCATCTGCTGGGGGAGGCCTTGCATCATTTTACAAAGGATACTACATTTTAAAGTAAAATATGACTGTCAGTTTCTATGCCTTCGAGCTGCTTTTAAAAGCAGCATTTTCCTTGACTCACTGTTGTATCTAAGCTGTGTTATTTGAGATCCTGTTAATTGCTTATATTTGATGGAGATGGCTCTTCTATTTTTTCACCTCACCTCCAAGTTTGTCTTCAAAGGGGAAGTTGGCGCTGATGTCTGGGTAACACCTTCCTGATAGCTCCCAGTCATGTCAGGATATCAGCACGGCTCCGCAGAAAGTCCAGGTGCCCCTGTGCTGCTGCTGTGTGTTCAGATGGCAGAAAGAATACTTCCTTTGAAACACTGTCTCCATCCTACACTGATCCTGTTGCTTTGAAGGTGATGAAGTGTGCATCTCTGAGCGTATTTGTGCGTTGCTGAAAGAATTTCCAGGAAATTCAGGAGAGATGTCTGACTCTGTAATGAGCTCATTCTTCAGACTAAGCTGGGGCTTGTGAAAACCTCATCCTTTAAGGACCCACTTCATAGTAATTATAAAATCCATGAGGTCCTGCTGCTGTTACTGAAGCAGCACATGTATTAGCTTATTGTCTGGATCTCATCTGTGTTTATGTCTCACTTATATTTAATCAAACTGAATCCATCCCCTTGGGAATCATCAGTGGTTCAAAACGCTCCACGTCAGACTGACCTGCATTTCCATGAAAAGATTGTTCACTGGTATTGATAGTTTTACAGGAATTTTGCAGTGGCTAATTGTGAACTGAGCCATCCTCAGACGTCTCTACCGGTTCTTCTATTTTCTTCTATTTTGCTAAAGTCTAGCATGGACTTTTTTCTTCATGGGAAAGGACAAGAAAACATCTATTTTCATCCCTTCCTTCTCCATCCTCTCCCTACACAAAACTGTGCTTGTGAAACCAAAATGCACAGAATTCTGATAGTATTTAGAGGATCTTGGTTTCATCAGTCTGTGATAATTCCTTTCACAATTTACCTTAGTGCCACCAGCCAGACATTGAAACCTGTTTGTGTGGTACTCTGAACAAATAAACTGAAATCAAGATGAGTTTCTGCTTTACAGCAGTCAGCAACCCTCAAAATCCTACATTAAGGACCCAAAGGCAAGACATACTTGTCTTGTCCTGAAGTCCATAACTTGCTCTACAACTGCTCACTGCATTATTTCCAGTGCCACCCACTGTTAATAGTGGCATGACTTGTTTTGTTAGCTGCTGCTTGATTCAGCAGTGTTGTGACCTAAAAGTGATATTGCCATATCCTACAAAACACAATGATGCTTACACTGATCCATAGAGTCTGACCACGTGTTAGCCCTGGACTTAGCACTGAAAACTAAGGCACTAAATAGTAGCGTTTGCTTCCCCTTAGGGAATCAGGGAGTGGTGGTGGGTCTGAAAATCACACTCCTAATTGCAAATAACAAGGTTCTGCTGTGACTTCTTACAGATCTGTCTTTCGTGGCTATCCCCAACAACTTGGAAAAGAGTGGTTATTGCTTATATCTATAAATTCTTAAGTGAAAAGTGTTGTGAGACTTCAAGTGACATTTAAGAAACTAAATCAATATTATAGTAGCACATCTTCAGCTTTCTTGTCTTGTGTTAGGCAGAAAACAGTGAGCCTGGCTATAATAAACACGCACGCATGCTCAAGGCTATATTTGTATCAAGTAAGTTGTGATTCCTCTTGGGAGGATATTCAGCACAAGCTCCCTCTTGTACAGCACTGTGCTGAATGTGTCTTACAAATGCACCATATATAGTTTTGGTGGTATCTTGCTTTATTTAATCTAGTAGTCCTAAAACTCCTTCTGTACTATATCATCTTTCCTTTTAGTCAGATTTTGAGGGTTCTAGACAGGGCAGTCTATATGCACAGCTACTGTGAGACATCAACTGGTTCATGTATAAATAGATAGCTTGTATTTTGAGTAATTTTTTTTCTGTAGGCCATGGCTCCTTCTTTTCCTCAACTGTTCTAATGCTCCCACCAGGATTTTATGGTCATCAGAACAGTAAAACCAAATTCCTGCCAGTAAAGTTGAATGTCAGCTAGTTCATTCACAAGAAAAAATGAAGCTGAGTGAATGTGGTGATACAAAATCTTTTTATTGATGTATCTTGTTCAAAAATAAATAAAATTCCTTCATGAGCTTGGTCACACAGAATGTGGTCGTCTTTGCTGTCATAAGCTTCTCCAAACTTCCAGCTCCTACTTGCACTACTAATCCTTCCTCTTCATAGTTGTGTTTTGTTACACTCATTGAGTCTGACAGAAACAGAGAAGCTTCTCATTTGATTTGCTCTTATTTTCTTAATAATAATATTAATAATAATAAAATCCAGCCAGTACTATCACAAAATACCAAAATCATTTTGAAATGAAGAATCCTCTACTGTTCTTCCCAAAGCCTGTTTATGACCTTTCTAGTCAGCCTGTGTGGCGGGCTGACCCTGGCTGGCTACCAGGTGCCCACTCAGTTGCTCTGTCACTCCCTTTCCCACTGGGACAGGGAAGAGGATAAGATGGAACACAACCAGCAGGGTGAGATAAGGCAGTTTTATTACAGCACAAAGAAAGAAACCATCAGAGATGTGCATGTGCAGGAGCTATAGAGGAAGATCAGTCTCTACTTCCCATCAGCCGTGATGTCTGGACACTTCCCAGGAAGCAGGTCTTCAGCACGCCTTCCTCCAGAGGGCAAACACTGAAAACTTGCTAATGCTCCCCCTTCCTCCTCTCTCCCTTATCTTAAATATCTGAGCTGGCATCATATGGTATGGACTATCCTTTTGGCTAGTTTGGATCAGCTGGCCTGGTTGTGTCCCCTCCCAGGATCTTGCCCACTCCCACCCTCTTTGGTGGGGGAAGGGATGTCAGAGGGACAGCCCTGCTTGGCAGTAGCCAAAACACTGATCTCTTATCAACACCCATCTAGCTACCAATACAAAGCAGAGCACTGTAAGGGCTGTGAACTTTACTTCAATCAGACCCAATACAGCATGACCTATCTAATCCTTGTCTGAAGGAACAGCCTGTTTATACCCAGAGATGGAACTGACCTTGGTTGCAGCATTGCAATTTCACTGTGTTTATGCAAAATTCAGGTCACTGGCCATTTTCTTACCTCTGCAGAACAGAATTAACACTACAGTGTCAGCTTGATGTTAATGACTCAAATTGCCTGCAATGAAATGAAAGATATTTTGCATGACCTTGTTAGCCAGGGTGAATAGCAAAAAAAAGAAGGCAAATCTGTGATTTATGTTGCCTCATTTGTTTCTACAGGTTCCCTTGGGCTAAATTACTGCAGTCAGCTTTCTTCACCATCATTAGCAGTGCTGAAAACCCTCTCATTATGACTATCTTTAAGGGGCAAAGGTGGTGTTGAGCAAGTGTTCATGTAATGTTCTGCGTGGCTGACAATTGCAATATGCTGATGCTGCAGTAAGTGTTGAGCTTGTTCCAGGTTTTTCACCAAGACTGACTTCAAATGTTGAAATGGGAACCTGTATAGCCAAACCCACCATCTTGGAATACCCCTTCACAGTCACCACTGATGCCTTAAGGTTTAGCTTTTATATTTTTCAGATCCTGTACTGCATTAGTGTATAATTCTGAACTTCATATATTGTAAGTTCTCTTCACAGTTCTATCAGACAAAACAATCCTCTCTCAGATGGGATTTAAGGTCACTATCTCAGCCTCAGGCCCGAAAAGTATAAACAAAAGTGAATGGGGGAGCAAACTGGGGAAATGTGACCTAATTACTTGAAGCTGTAATTGGACAATTAACCCCTGATATGCAAGTAGACCAAACTTATATCTGTCTGAGAAAACTGATGACCGTTGTCCTTGTAGCCTCTACGAGGCTCCTGCGCTGCCCAAGGTGTATCCTTTGAAGGTGTTTCAAGAAATACCTACTTTACTTTCTAACTCTGTCTAGCCTCTGTTCTAGGTAGCCTCTGCAAGGCATCACCATGAGGCTTCACGTAGAGTGTGATGCCATGAAGGCAGAGTGGAGCAGCTTGTGAAGGAGAACCCTTAGCCAGGGCAGCCCAGGGGGGTGCCAAGGCTCTGGGCAGATTGGATGGGGTGGCTGCATGGAGGGCTGGAGAGAAAGGGATCCACAGATGACAGTGGCAGCAGGTCATTGCTGCGTTACTCTCTGGGCAAGGAAAGATGAGTGCTACAGCTGTGCTGTAGCAGTGTAGTTACATACTGTGAATGTATAAAGAACCTGGGAGCAGGGCTCTCCATGCCCAAACACTGAGAATAAGTGGATTTAGAGGAGGAGGTGTGGGTGGGAAAGCAAGCCTCAAAATGCCTGCAGTTAGCAATGATGATGCACCAGGGGCCTGAGTGTGCTGTGTTAGTCATGAGACCTCCTTCCCGAGGGGTTAAATCCCGGAGGGCACTGCAGGCTTGAATCTTTACCAGCTTCCTCCATCAGTAGATTTCTTGCCTCCTGTGTCCCTGAGGTTTAAAAAGCACAGAACAAAAGCCTTCATGGCATATTCCCCTTTCCTGCACAGCATTGTCTTTTGTCTCTTGTGTGAGTTCATACAGTTGCAGGCAGTGAAAAGGGAAGTCAAGGCTGTTCCAAAATGCGTGATGAGAGGCAGACCCAGCTGTCAGTGATGTCTTTATCCAAGAAAATTAATAACTTGAAGATCATGTAGGGGACACAGAGATGAACAGATCTTTTTTTTAGTAGGTGAATAAACCCCTGAATCTAAAAATAGATGAAGAAAAGGGCAAGAAAAGTGAGTGACTTGGCATAATCCATAGAAAAGGAGGTATGGGACTGGGTGTTGTAATTTCTAGCTCCTGTAATTTCTGGTGTTTGGTTGTCTGGACTACACTTCCCTCTGCTGCCCTATTTTGAATTTCATTAATTTAATTACTTCAATGACAATAGGAGCAAGGCCTTAGATTAGGGTTTTAAGGGGCAGTTGAGGGAGTCCGAGACTCGTTGCTGGTTTCTGGAATGATTTTGTTGGTTTTGAAACCAATTAGAAAGGTCAAGATTTCAGTTACTTGAAAATGGTATTTTGGGGGATTTGAAGTTTCTTTATTTGCCTCCTGCTTCTAAAGTAGGAGGTAAGAAGAATTATGTGGACCCTGGTCAAGCTGTCAGTTGATTTTTATGTTTGTTGGCACTTGCATATAACCACTCATACAACAGTTCCTTTATAAATATATACATATGCCACCTGCAATACATTTTTAAGACAACTAAAAATAAATGTAAATCTATGAATCATGTGATGGGAAGACACACTGTGTCTACCCATTTTAAACAAAATCACAGTGTGTCCTACTGGATCCATGTATTGAACACTTCAAAATGTGTCAATACAGGTAAGGCCAAATATCAGAAACTCAAAAAGGACTCACTGAGGATCTACTGACACCTTGGGCAGGGGAAAGGACAGCCTGTGACTGCATGAATATTCCCAGTGAGGGACAAGGCAGAAGCTGGTTTTCTCTCTTCATCAGTCTAACTGTATGGGTTTCCACCTATGTCTGCTGCAGAGGAAATAGCAGCATGAACAAGCACAATTTAGATCCCCCTTTATTTTCCTGGCTATGGAAGGCTTTACAGCAGAGCTCAAAGGTAGCCAAGCTGGGGTCAGCCTGGGGGTCTCTCCACTCTGAAGGAGCTTGATGGGAAGAGTGAGAAGGTGACTGCCTGAACCGTAAGATGTAGTGTATTGTTTTTCCTCCATCTTCATACAGGTGTTCAAGCAGTCATGCATGCAAATTTACACTGCCAGCTGCATTCTGCATGCAGGTCATGAGCAGATAAATGCATATGCATTTCAGAATGCGACTCTCCTTCAAACATGCAATATCAGTGTAAAACATGAGAATTAGGGAGTCAGAGCTGAAACCCTTGCCATTAGCATGTAAAGGAGTTCCAGTATCATCAGAGTTCCCTGTGCTTTGTCTTACCATAAATGGATCATGAATAAAACATTCTGAGTCATGGAGAAGAGTGCAGCTCCCATAATTGCAGGTGAATGATGTAAAGGTGGCATGGCAACACCAGCAGCTTCATCCTGCTGTAGAACACGAGAGTGACAGAGAAGCAGTGATGCTGGCTCCACCAGCAGACCACCTTGAAAGCCTGTCTGCCTGCTGAGGCACGTGTGCACCTGCAAACATCCCAGCTCTGCTGGGATGTCAGACTGGGAGTTTAGGACCATCCCAAGACTTGGCTGGAGAGCTTAGGGAATGCCTTTCTAATGCAATTCCCCCACTGACATGTGTCTTTCATCAGGAAGTTCTGTCTAGCATTGAACAGATTTGCCTCAAAGCAAAAATTCATACATATAAACATTAATTCATCTTTGCAGAACTGCAACTGAAAAGGGGACACAGCTGACTTTGAGAAAAAGAATCCTCTCAGGATTTGTGGCAAGCTGTGGTCATTTGCCACTTGCATTGTGCCCACGGCAAAGATGTTACTATCCAGTAGGAACTGTGGCAAAACCCATCACCTCTGAAGATTTTCCATAGGGATAGGGACACTAATGGCAGAAGAAAGACATCACATTTATGAAAAGGAAAGCAAAACATCATTTTCAGATTTGTCCTTTGTATAGTTTTCACTCTATAAAGAAAAATCTTCTGCTTCATCCTCTACTTCTGTTACGGGTGACCTGTAAAAGAGGGACACTAATACAGCATGTACATGCCTGTCACTGCAGCTGCAGCTTTCATTACAAAGATCTAACCACATACTTATTCAAGTTACTTTCTAAACCCATCGTGATTAGTATTGTGTCATGTTTCTTGGAAGCAGCCCGCTTCAGGTCACAGAGTGTAATTAAAGGCAATTAATGCAATTACTCACAACTGTGCTACTGATAATGCTCCAGATGCCATTACAGCGCTGTGCCTCCTGCTACTGGTGCTCATAGGCTGTGCCTTTATGCTCTCCTAGTGTTGTTATTGTGGTTAAACCAGGGGGCTGAAAATGGGAGTACAATTTATTGCTCCTAACTCCCGTCTCTCTGAAAATTTCAACTGTGCTAGGCAGAGCCTGAACTCATTAGCTTATTCACTGACTGATGAAGAGTAAGAAAGAGAGAGGACTGAAGATTGCCATGGAAAATGATCATAGTTGAAAGGTTATAAAAAAAATATATGCAAAAGTGTGTTTTACAGTAGTCTGTTCTACAACTAGACATAGACTAAATGTGCTGATTTCTTCTAATGAGCTTTATAATTATGGAGTAAATTTTCAAAGGAACTATAACTTTAGGAAATAAAATATGAAAGACTTTAATTAGCTGTGAACTTCAAACTTTTCCTTTGCAATCCAGCCCTGCCTTTCCCTTTTGTCTCAGCCACTGCCAAGTAATTTACAGTTCAAGAAAGGCTAATGGAGCTATAAACACAGCACAGATGCCTCTCACATTTCCTTTATTGGGCTGAGGTATGAAAATAGCCACTGCTTCCAGAGAAAGGCACACATGTAATTATAGAATTATCTCAAATCTTCTGCCTATCTTCAGAACAGGTACACTATAAACCATCTTTCATCTTCAGTGGGGCTTGCTTAGGGGGCTGAAACCTACCTGATTTCACTCCCTGCCCTCTGGGTTTATTTTTGTAAAGTGAGTGTTGGTTTATTGGGATGATTGTTAAACTCATTAAGTCTCTAAAGAAGGATTGACTTCTGTAAGCTCGATTTTAAAAGCTGTCTCAGACAGTGAGATATCTTTGGATCCCCTTGTGAGCCTGTCAATCACTGCAAGCACATTAGAGTTCAACATTTCCCACTTGCACTAGCACGAAACAAAAATATCTCATCCGAGCTGAATGATGTTGAAACAGTTTTATAGCGATGCAGTTGTGACTGAGTTCATTAGCACCAGGTCAGGGCTGCCTCCTGTTCACCTGGGCCTTTCTCAAAATGCAGGTTCAGCAGGGCTGGAGCCTGGGCAAACAGCACTGTCCCGCAGCAGCTGATGTCTAGAAACACAACCTGTCTCCAGGACCAGATCCTCCTGCTGCTGCTGCTGGGACAGGGGCTTGGAGTTGTCCAGGAGAAGTGAAAGCTTTGGCAGACTGCTTAGTCCACTTCCCTTCTTCCTGTGGGGGTGGTTGCAGTAAAGGGCAGCCTGTATATTTAGAAAAATGCAGTAGAATGCGTATATACTTTGTTTGAAGAAGGCAAACTGTGAGCAGATGCTCTAGCTGATGGTCAGAAGCACTGCAAACAGGGTGTGTTGGTGCATGCAGGGGTATTTCAGCACATTAGTGTAGATGAGCAGAGGTCAGCAGCCTGCTTGTGCACCTGGCAGTTCACCCCCCATTTGCTGGCTCTGGGACCTTGCAGGGCAGGCAGTCTTGTCAGACACAGGCTCTGTGCAAAGCTGAGGCTGATCTTCAGCTCTAGTAGCTCTAGTGCCCTGCAATGTGTCAGCTGGGTCACATATGTACCAGCCAGAGGAACATCTTCCCAAAAGAGTGTTCATGAGCCCTGACAAACATTTGCATCTCAGCTGACAAGAGCTATGGTTTGATTTTTAGGTCTGCTCAGACATACCACTGGTCAAATCTCAGCAGAGTTGCAACAGATACCTAGGGACCCCTCATAGCTCAGGGCTCCTTTCATGCACTCCTGCCTGACACCAGACTTGTTCCACTGAGACTGTGGCTCACAAGAACTTTGGAGAGCCAACCTTTACCTGGGTGCTATGGCTGTAAAGGCAGGTCAAAAAACCAGGAATTAGTAGTTCTTGTATTAAAAGGGAAGCATTGTCTACCAACATAGGGCATTGTTTAATTTCTACTTCCTGTAGTCCATACAACGCCCAGAAACACTCAAGACTTTCACCCGCTGTATGATTTCTCCTATCCAGCTTTGGAGAGTGTAGCAAGCATAAATCAGGTATGCAACTACTGTTCTCAGTTTATTTCCCCTCAGCTGCCCCACTTCTTCTTCCAGTCCCATTTGCCTCAAACCCTCAGTGCTCAGGTGGACTAAGGCATCCTCAGCTGGGGCTGCCACCCCTGGCCAGCCCAGCAGCACCACAGCACAGAAGCTGTCCCTCCATATGTGATCATGGATGTCACCTTAAGCATCATTGCAATATACAAGTGAGAAGGAGCTTTCCTACTGAATTCAATTAAACCTTCTTGTGATATTTAGACCACATTCACTACAGTGATGTGACTATTGGGAAGGACAAGGTAAGAAATAACATGCCACTGATGAAGGTGAGAGCCTTAATCCAACTGAAAATGGGCTATCCTGGCAGGCTTGATGAATGCAGGCTAGTTTCCATGAAATAACCACTACAGCTTTCACAAGAGTGCTCAGAGTGCCATCATCCACTGCATCAGGCCTGTAGGGCTTTTCATCACCCGTCTTTTGACAACAGGCACAAGCCTGTTTGCTTGGAGAATGTCCTTGCAGCCATGCCTTCAAATACAAAGGAGATCCTCTCTGAGCAGTGGCTATAGAATAGCCTCCGTTTGAACCTCCTCTGTTTTGTGGGAATTGGTCTGAGGTATGCCAAGGCTGTGTCTCAAAGGGTGCACATCCTGCTTGTTGGGGAAAATGAAGACTAGGATGACTGGCAATTTGAGTGGCTCCTGAGTCCCTGCATGATCAAACCTAATCCCATCCTCTAGTGTCAGAAACAGAAGATAAGATTTGAAGTATTACTTTAATGATTGGTTTATTTTATGCTTTGATCTCTATCCACAAAACCATTTAGTATCAAAGTTCTGTTGACTTGAGCCCTTGTCTTCATTTCATTGTTGTGAGGCGCCGAACACCCTGGTGCAACCTGGCTGATGGAGTATACAGATAAAGCCAGAAGAGCCAGAGCACAGTCTGACACGTCCTTAAGGTCACCCCGCTCTGCACAGGTGCTTACAGCAATGCTGATGTTTTGTGTCCAACTCAGAGAGAAAGAGAGGATAAGGAGGGTTTGTGAGCTTGGAAGAGGAACTGGAGGTGTACAGGGTGAGATATTAGCAAACGTCTCTGGTCAGGCAGTTCTGCTGTGCAAACTGGGATTTTAGCTACAGCTCTGAATTTTCTTTATCTGCCTCTGAGTCACTGCCCAACACTGACAGGCACCTCTGATCTTGATTTGCCACAGGAAAAACAAGCTGTATGTTCTCTTGGCTCTGTAATGTACTTTGGATTTGACCTAGAAAGTTCACCTCTGGTAGAGAAAGATTTCTTCATTGCCTGGTATTTGTGGGTTTTTTATGATGATAAAGTTACCAATCATACTGAAACTTCAAAAAAATTATCCATGAATTGCAGAAATGAATCAGCAGAGCTCTTGGTAGGTGTCCATTTACAGGACTTGCCTAGTGA
This sequence comes from Serinus canaria, assembly GCF_022539315.1. NCBI lineage: Eukaryota > Metazoa > Chordata > Aves > Passeriformes > Fringillidae > Serinus > Serinus canaria. The sequence goes on from NC_066343.1 coordinate 62,468,147, forward strand.
TCAAATAAACTAAAATCTCTTGCTCCATTAATTCTGATTCATCTCGTTTCTCAGTGGGTAGTTATAAAAAATTGCAATTTAAAATATTTATTGTAACATTGTTAAATGCATTTTGTAGTTTATAGTCATGGTTTGATTTCAACACAGAAAAGCTCTAAAAACCTTTGTCTATTGGTGCTCCCTAGCGGTGAAATTTGCCTTCAGTAGAGCTGGAGGAATTTCACTAGTTATTGTGCAATTCCATATCTTAATTGATTCAAGTCACCCAAAAGCCTCTTTGAAGATGTAAGGCCATTCACACATGGCAGATACGCAGGACTGAGCTTTCACAGGGCCTCTATTATGTGAGAAATGTACAGTGCAGCAAAGAAAATCCTTTTTCCCTCCTAGGCTTTGTTCATTCCTGTCCTTAGTGTTAATGTGCTACTGTCCTAAATAAGATGAGATACCATTCTTATTCTTTATCTCACTCTGTGTCTGACAGAAATCCAGGCACCAATGCAGTATGCCTGGCCTTCCTGTAACAGTGCCAGGCTGGGGACAGAGCACTTGAGGAAAGGACTTTGATGAATGCCAAACTGGCCTCACTCATGGGCTGAACTTCATGAATTTGAGAAATATCTAAGAGAAGAGGAAACCCCACAGCACATGTCAACTCTTTCCGTGAAGCATCTGTACAGAGCCACAAACCACAGCTATGTCCCTCATGGAAACTGCTGGTAATCCTGGGCAAGGCTGACTAGTTCAGATTCTGCAGAGAAAAGAAGTTTGTCCCAGGATAGGCCCTGGAGAAAACAGCAGAGCCAGAGAATCCCAACTTTCTGCACACAGTCTGAGCTAGGAGTGGGTGCACTGGGGAAGGAGCCCGGGTTAGGGGTGCACCCAGTTCCCTCTGCCTCTTCCCATTGAGGTGGCTTTCAGATGCTGTTTTAATCAAACAAGCTGTCTTACCTTGACTGATAATTATCAGACTTGTTTGATGATAGTTATCATTGTTTATCAAGGATCCTTATTGCTTTGCATTGTTCTTTTTGAAGTTTTTCTGTCCCTTTGTTTTCTGTCAGGCAGAATCTTATCTTCCAATCTATCCGTGTTTTCAGCAACATTTCGGGAAGCTGAGCTCTACCAGCAAACTGTCTGGAAGTAAATTGAAATAAGTCTGTGGAACCTGTAAATGAAAATTTCAGTTCCTAGTAGTAGCTTTATGTAGACACATTAGTAGATCTTCTGTCCCCATGCAAGAAAGGCCAGCACAGCAGATGGTCCCTGCAGTTGCAAGGTGTATATCCAGCGGCCTGGAACAGAGCCTGTCCCAGCCTCTGAGAGGTGGTTCCCAGGGAGCATCCAAAGCCTGTGGGCCAGCAGCATGCAGCTTCCTTGCTGCTGACAGATGTTGCAGATAACTTTGGGGAAATCAGCTGTGGCACAACCTGCTGCCTCCTGCGCTCTAGGTATGCCTGCCTCATGATCCCACCATCTGAATCCAGCTGGGAGTTAGTCATGTGAAATGACAGGCATTTTATCCTGTGTTTTATCTAGAATATCTGTTAAGCTATGGGGTACAAGTGCCTCACAGCTCTGTTGTCCCTCCTATTTGACAGCACTCCAGAAGTGCTATTCCTCACAGAAGAACTAAGCACAGATGCAGTTTCCAGCCTGTCCTGCTGGGTGATGTTTTGGGTATTCCAAATCTGATCTTATTCACTGTCTCAGACCTCAGCATCCCTCTCTCACTCCAGTGCTCCAGTGCCTATGGGTACCAAGAGAGTGTTAATTTGCTGAATTACTTCAACAGTGATGGAAGTAATTTAGGCAGCGACTGCAAATGGGAGACTGGTCTCACATTGCCATGTGACAGACTCTTTAGGATAAAGTGGTGGTGGCAGCTCACGTGCAGTGATGCTCATGGTCCAGCCATGAACTGTGGGCCAGGCTGATGAAGCAGAACAAGAGAAGTGGCCAAAATGCTGCCATCCCTCCCCTGCATTCATCCCTCTGTGGCCTTGCTGTGGTGGCTGCTGCAGGCTCCTTGCTACTGTGCAGGAGGTGCTCTCTATTACAGCCAGTATTATGGAGGATGAGTGACTCTCTCCTGAGACAGACCAGCTCAGACTCTTATCCAGCTGGTGCATCCTTCTCCCTTGGAGGCTGGTTTGGGAAGCAGGCTACTGTGGCATTGTGTGTTTTTAGAATCGGTTATTCCTTTTGTAACTCAATAATGGTTCAGTCCTCGGTTCCCCCCATGTACTTCCCTCACAATGGTTTCTCCCTATTGAAGCCGCCCCGCGCGTCTTGGTAACCACCCCCCTTATCTCGAGAATTCTCTGTGTCAGTCATCCCTTATTCGATGTATGATTTGCCCCTGGGGTTTTTCCCCTCCCCTGTGTGATCCTCAGTGGCTTAGCTGTAACCCACGCTCCTCCCTGGGTCCTTGCTATTGGTAAGCTTTGTGTCTCCACCTATCACACCCACTCCTTTTATCAGCCCCCCTCTACCTTCCCCACTTTCTTGTCCCCTATCCCTGAACCCACGAGCGATGAAGATTAAAAGATCCTTGGTACTTATACGGGCGTTCCTCCTGCTTCGGTACCTCGTAGCCGAGATCCCCCCCCGCGCCACCCACGCTGCAGGCGGTAACCACTACCCTGTCACCGACATGTTTTATGAAAAATCCTTTCCTTAGGATTTTTCTCCTCCTGAGAAACTGAGAGGCCTCAGGAACAAACTGTAAACAATTCTTACCTGCTGCTGTGGAATGCAACAGGGGAATCTGTGATTGGCCTCATCAGGCTGTTTCCAATTAAGAGCCAATCACAGTTCACCTGTCCAGCAGGTCTCGGTCTGGGAGAAGACCTTTGTTATTCATTCCTTTTCTATTCTTAGCTTAGCCTTGTAGTGAGATCCTTTCCTCTATTCTTTTAGTATAGTTTTAATATATTATCTATCTTAGAATAATAAATCAAGCTTCTGATACATGGAGTCAACTTTCTCGTCTCTTCCCTCATCCTGGGACCCTTGTGAACAAGACCACACTACCCCAGGTTCCGGAGGGAACCCGGGAGTGGCACTTCGTGTGGCATCTTCAGCCAGACTGGGGGCATCCAGCTGGGCTCCCATACAGCCCCAGCAGCCGTAGGGGAGAGGCTACAGGCTGCTGTGCAAAGGGTGGCTGCCTTTCCACCCACCTTTCATGACAAGGTGAGGGGGCTGAGTACTGAGTGATGGATGCCTGTATGCAGCATTTCTGGTTGGTTCCAGTCCCTTCTTCTGCTGCTCAGGTGCCTTACAAGATAGATGAAACCCACTCTTTAAGCATTTCAGGCCCTGGAAGAAGGGTTTTTTTGGTTCGGGGGAATGTGTTTTTGCTGTAACTGTGCTGGGGTAGGCCTGTAGTCATGCTTCTGTCTGCCTGAGCCATTGCTGGGCACTCAGTGGCAATAAAATCCCCACTGTGGCTTCTAAAAGTGAGAAGCTTTAAGTTAATTTCTAGGCATCCTGTGGCAAAAGAAGTGATAAGACAGTGTTCTGAAAACAAAGGAAGGTACTGAGCTGGGGTTTCCATCCTTAGCTCCAGGCCAACCATTACTATGGGTTACAAGCAAGAGGGCAGAAACTCAGCAAACAGTGTTTGTGCTTGTATCACTTCCTGGTGGTGAAAACAGTGAATGTGCTTTTCAGAGCTGAATACCCTGAACTGGGCCTAATCCAGAGCAAAACATCCTGAACATAATTTCAGAAGTGGTAGCTAGTTCTGAAATTATGGTAGCCTGAAATTACCTTGATCAGACTCACACCCACACCCACACTCCCCAACATGATGAAGTCCTTAGTCCTGCTGCTGATGCTCCAAATACTTCTGGATTATTAATCAAACTCAAGGAAGTAGAAAATTCTGCATAACAGAAAGAATGCCAGACTTTGTTCATTCAACAAAGCAGCTGAAGAGGGAAGCTGATTCCAAACTCTGCCTCATAAAACCTGAATCTTCTTGTCCAATCCTTGGACATAAATAGTTTTTCTTCACAGGTGCTGCTGATTCAATCCCCCTTCTCCAAGTGTTGACTCTGCTCTTTAATGGCAGCCAGGGAGATGGCAGAGGCATGGGATGGATCCCTGGTGAAGCAGAGCACAAGTGACAGATGCCTGGCTGCATGCAGGGCTGCCTGCCACCACTGTGCCATGCCAGTGGCCCTGCCACCCCTGTCCCCAGACAGACCAGTGAGGGACAGAGGGTATAGGATGTTCTGTGGTTCACTTTTCTTACTGCCACAGGATGTGTCAGAACAGCTCAGTATTTAAGCCATTCAGATTGCCTTTGTGCTTAAAGGTGTCTCTTTTTTTGTTTTGTTTTGTTTTATTTCAATATCCCTTCTCATGGGGGGCATATATGGAGGAAAAACAACTCTCTGAATTATTAAATTAAGTGCAGGGGTTTTTTATTCTGCTCCATCCTGATAGTAAATTTTCATCTGCTATGTAGGGGAGAAAGATTTCTTTTGTGCTTTGTTTTCAGGAAGACTTTGAGGGGAAAAAATGTCTAGTGAATAGTAACACTTTATGTTTTTAAAACTCCAGATTTTGTCAGAACATAGACAGCTGAAGCTGTGTCTGTAAGATCAGTGTGAGGTGAGTGATGTAGTGCACTAAACTCTTACCATGCATTTTCTGAAGAACTGAAGGTTGGTGGTAACAGTCCATAGATACAAATTTTATGGGACAGGATGAACAGCTTTTCCCATCTTTGTACATAGGAAATATGGAAAACTACAGGGGATGTCACTTGAAATTGAAGTGAAGACCTGTTTGATTTGGTTTTTTTATCTCTCAGAAAATGTTGTGGTATTTGCCCCCTTCCTTTCTGTTCCCTTTGCAGTTCTAGACTTTCTTCCTTCAGCAGAGGTTTGCAGGGAGAACATGGGCTTCTCTAAGAGGGGAGTTAGAGGTTGACTTGGGAGAATAACACAGTTTTTCTGAGTATGAGAAATTAGATATAGGATAAAATAGATGAGACATGACCTTGTGAAACCTAGCTAGAAATGCTACAGTTCCAGGCAGAATACTCACTGAATTTCTTTGAGGTTATATTTCCACATTCTTTGAAAAATGATCTTTTATTCAGACATTGCAGCAGAGATGAAGAGATGTGTTTGTTTTCCTGGATAAATAGTTCTTGTATAAATAATGAAACTGAGGCCATGAATATGCACATAGACATTTCCAAAGTCTGGGGGGAATAAAAAGGCACCTCCATCCTGACTTCTTTGGCTGCTCCCAGTTTCATTCCAGTGTTAGGGCTTTGGTCCTTAGGGAATACTGCACCAGAACTGGAGACCAGAGGCTCAGTAAGGCACAGCAGATATGGGAATATCTTTCCATCTTGATGCTTTTCTGTGTGAAAATCAGTTCTAGCAGGTAGCCTGGTTTGTATGAGCCATCATCTGCCACATTGCTGACTGAATTTCTAAGTGCTTCTATCTCTAGCTGACTGTCAGGACAGGAGGTGAACATAAACACTAGGGTACTGTCCACTGTTTAGGATGCCCTTGAATATCCTATGGTTTAAGGGAAAGATGCACTTATGCAAGTGCTTACCTCCATCCAGGGCAGAGAGTGAGATAGTTTTGAGGATAACCCGTAGATAAAATATTTGAGAAACAGGTATAAAATGGAGAGCAGTCCTTCAGCAACAGGCAGTGAGCTGCCACGCTTGTGAAAAACTCCTTTCTTTAGTCCCCTTGGTGACAACATGAGTGCCTACTTTGTTGGTTTGGTCCAGACCCTTCATTGGTCTCGTCACCTTGCCAGGTTGCAGATGAGCAGACAGCCAGCTGGGGCACATCAACAGCTGTATGCAGCTTTGCCAAAGAGTGAGTTAGCCCAAGCTGCACTCTTGTTGCCATGACCTCTGAGTTTCGGGGGCTGAAACTGATTTACATGACCTCCCATCTAAGCATTCAATGCAGATGCAGTCATGCTGTTCTCAAGCCCTGGCTTTGGTGTGAGGTCTACCTGTGCCCATCTCCACCAAACATTTCTGTTAATGCCAAGTGTGGTGCTAGTCTGTGAGCTTTTTCTCTAATTGCAAATGGCTTTTCTTATAAGATTACTTTTGTAAAAGCCTGCTTTTACACTATGTGAATTGTCTTTCCTTTGCAATCTTTTAAAATTTAATAACTCTTTAGTAACTCCTTTTTATCCTGATACGAAGAAGTGAAAAAAACCCTTTCAACTAGAAGGTTTTAGCCATCTGCATTATGTACTGTGAACACTGACTTGCAGCTCACATCTGTGGTTTGTAACTGCAAGGCTGGGAGAAACCAGGCATCTCTTGGGGTCCCACTGGGGCTGCCCTCAGTGAGCTGAGAGTGCTGAGGTTTAGACGATGTTCTCTGGAGGGTAGAACACAGTATTTTTCACATAACCTGAAAAATCCCACCCAGTAGCAATGATAGAGCCAGTGATGACTATTTTGATTTCCTATGACAAGTTTACACAATGTAATAAGAATCTGGCACAACATCACTTTGCTAATTTTGTGCTCAAGTTGTGTAACAACAATTCTTGGCAAGCTCAGAATTAAAAGAAAAATCTGCAAAGGCAACTGGAAAATAAAGCTATGCAGGAAATGCTGAGGTTTTTTTTTTTTTTTCCAAGGATATAGATGACTTTGGATCTCAACAAATTGGGAAATAAGTTTTGAGGACTCTGACATCTTGGCATATTTCTGCCAGTCCAGTGGAATCAAGGGGATTCAAGGCAGAATTGCCCTCTGTGTGGAATCCTTGCTAGGTATTTGGGAGGTGAGGGATTCTATTTTATATTGTGCTGACTTTTTTAGAGCAAACTACTTCCTTGTTTTGTACTTGCCATTGCTGTTTCTGCTCTGCATGTGTGTATTCTCCCATTTACCATTTCAATCCCTGCCTTGGCACCTCAGCTGTGAGGTGGTGTCCGTGCTGCAGGACAGAGGCTCACAGTCCTTGTCTGCTGGCAGTACTTGCCCAGGGTCAGAGAACAGATCTCGCCATTGGGGGCAAAAGGCAAACAAATGTATTTGGACTTTTGCTTTCTCTGGGAGCCTCTCTTTGGTGGAGATGGTGTAGAAGCAGACAGCTATTTGCCTTAGCCTGGACTCTGTCTCCTGGTTCCTTGTGAAAGCAGTAATGAGTTACAAGCATGAGCCTTCTTACCAAATTCTCACTCTCTTGCAGTCGGACTGAAGGCAGAGAGGTTGTGCAGCTCTCTGGGGCAGCACAAGGAGACCTGCAGTGCATTGAGCTGCTGTGGCCTAATGCAAATGTACTTTGATTCCTCTTGGCTCATTCTGGGCAGCTGCATTTGTACACAGAGGGGGTTCTCCACACTTCTGTAGAACACATCTCCCTGGGGGTGCAGGTGCAGAGGCCATTTCGTTCTGACCACTCCTGCCACCAGATCAATTTACCGTCATTAAAACATAACCAAACCAAACAAAGCCTCTGGCCTTTCATTTGAAAGGCTGCAGCAAACCACACCAGAGTGGCATGAGTCTGCAACGTATGCTGACTTTTCAGGTAACAATCTTACAGTAACTTAGAAAGGAGGACTTTTTTCTTTCGGCTGGCTTCAATGCACACAGGTTACAAGATCTATGGAAAAGTGTTCTCTGTTTCTTTAAAATGTTAATTACTCTCTCATGGGTTAATATTTATATGGCTTCTGATGCACTGTTGGGTTGGTGTTTTTCTTCACTGATGAGAATAAAGAATGTTTCCCTATGTACAGCACAGTGACGGAATAAAGCAAGTTACTGCTTTGTTGTGTAGGGCTTAATCTCTTTTTCCAAGCTGGCATTGTTGGCGCAAGAAGCCTGGAAATCAGGTAAGGAAAAAGAAAATATCTCTTCTCTTCACTGGCAAGACTGCTACTTCCTCTATCTTATCATATTTTGTATTCAATTATACTTAAATATCTCTGAAAGGCTTTTTCATTCATAAGCTTTCCATGTAAAAAGTGCTGCAAGTTCCCATTGCACAACAGTGTAAAGACCTACTGCCTTTCTTTCCTAAGGGAGGAAGCAATGGTTGGATTTGATGCAATTTCATTTTTTTCAGCAAAGTATAAAAATCATAATTGCATGTGTGGCTAAAAACCTTAAAGAAAAAAACAATTGCACAATTAATTTCAATTTTTTGAAACTAAGTATTTTGGAGTATTTTTTGAAACAGATACTTTGTTTTTTAAATGAGCTACTGAATTTGGGGGGGATTTTTGAGGTAAACCAAATTCATAATGGTCTACTGTAACAGCCTATCAAATTTAATGTTGATTCAAGGTTATTATGAGGTTTGCATTTTTTAATTAATGTGGATTTTTTCTGGATTTTTTTTTTATTTACCAAGTATTATTACTTCCTAAACACTGCCTGTAACCTTCTGTCTCAGCAAATAAAGTTTGATTGATGACTGGAGCGAGAAGCAGGCTAGATGTTTCTTTTCCTACTGCGGGTGGAAAATTCAGATGAGCTTTGAAAACTGATGGTTTGCAGTTTCAACAGGCTAGTCAAAAATTTGAGAAGGGACAATTCACTGCAATAAAATGTTTATGCAAAGGGTGTTTATAGGCATGTGAAAATTAATTGGTAATAGGCTAATAGATGGGGCTGCCTAGTCTTAAGGTCCTGTTTGTTGTTTTACATATGTATAGGAAGAACTCTCATATTTTTATTCCTATTTCTTGAAAATATATTTGGGGATACTTCAAAGCAGTGAAGAACAATAACAGATCTTTTTTTGTCACATTCAAAGTAATTTATAAGCAAATTCTGAAACAGAAATAATGTTCAATTGTGTTAGTACTCCTGATAAATAAGTGGCCAAAACCCATTGAGACTTCTGGTTCTCAAAGTATTGACTGAATTACTGCTATGTCTATCATGTGTGATTCTCCCTTTCTAGGTGCCCTGCTTAGCGCCTTTGTATTTTGAAGCAGATTTATAGATTTTGCATTTTAGAAGAGTCATCTCTGTAACAACTGTGGCATAACTAAGTGATTGTTCCTTGAGCTTTTGCTGCTTTTGCTGTGTGATGTACATGGACACCTTTGCCATGGGCATGACTGTGCCAACGCTCCTGGTCCTGCTGAGCCTGGTGATTGGGAGCAGCGAGGGGTGCTACTGTGAACATTACCCATGGGGGTCGTGGTCTGCCTGCTCACAGACCTGCAATTTTGGCACACAGACCAGGCACAGGTAAGGCTAAACTATCTCACTACTTCTGTGTTTCTTTTCTGTGAAAATAACACTTCTGGAGAGTGGCACCCATGTCCAAAGCTCCACCTTCCACAAGACATATAGAAAAACTGTCACTCTCAAGTGTTTATCAGATAAATAGGTCATCTTTTATTGCAATGCTTTAAAATTACAAAATTTATTATCTAGAACATTTCTGCCCTTGAGGCAGGGAGGGAAGGAGAGGGCTGAAATTAAATGATCCTTGAGATCCCTCCCAACTCAGACCATTTTAATCCTAGAAGCCAGTGCCTCCAAACAAACCAATATCTGCTAAGAGATGTAATGAGGGGAGGACAGCTAGGTCCTACAGTGGCCTTGCTGGCAGCGTGCTTTGGGTGTTCAGACCCTGCAGACACATGGGGCTCTGGGGGCCCTGCACTGGCACAATGCCACAGGAAGAGAAAGCTCCAAATTTCCTTCCTGCACCATTAGTTTTATGACAACAGATGATGTCTAATAAAGATTCAGCAGCATCAAATTTGATGCAGCACTGTGGTATAATCTAAACTTGTGAGAAATCCCCTCTTTTCCTCCTGGCTCTGTCTGTAGCTATCCTCTGGGGTATCTGAAGTGACATGAATCAAAAAGAATTGCTCTTTAAACTTAAGGCATATTTGGATTTTTCATGTAATCAACGTAATGTGAATTATTTCTCAGGGTTTCTTAGTTGGGTTCAAGTAATTTTGTCAGACTTCACCCACAAGTAGAGAACACTTACAGTCTGTCTACTCTTTCCTAGCATTTTTTTAAAATTTTTTTTAGGCAAATAAGGATGGATGAATATTATAGCCAAAACTTCTGTGACCAGTTGTGCACAAAGCAAGAATCTCGTACATGTAACCAGCAAACATGTCCTATCAACTGTCAGCTTGGAGATTTTGGCCCTTGGTCAGAATGTGACCCTTGTGTTAAAAAACAAGTAGGTAGAAAATGCATTATATGGGCTAAATGCAAGAAATTATGCTAAGGAGATCTCCTTGTTTCAACTTTACAGCAATTAATCTGGAAAATGAGACTTTAAGTTAACAAGGGAAATTGGTTATGAATTATGCAGTAAGAGGTGGAGAGAACAAGTTAAAATAAGCAGATCAAACCAGAAAGGGGTTTTATAGAATAAAGCCATTTATGAGACTGCTTTTGATGCTTATCATAAACTTGCTTCAAAGTTTCCACTGCCATAGTTAAAGTTGAATTTTTCACATAAAGAATCAACTAAACTGTAAAGTGTTAATGTCAGTGTAAGCAGGAGAAAGAATCTTTGCTTATCCATAACATTCTGTATGTTCTAAAAGAAAAGAAAAATAGAATCTTAAAAAGAGTCAACAAATCCTAAGTGCTGATGGCTAGAAATTCTCAGGCTGTATCTTACACTGAGAGTCAGGATCAGTTGGAGATTGCTGTAAAGAAATACAGAGCACCATTCCCTGAACCTTCATAGCATGTACAAATCTCTGCACCTCCACAAGTAGATGTGCTAATATCTGTGGGACAAACACCCAGGATGGTGCTTTTTCCTCTTGGGCTTTTCTCTGTTGATGATGGTACACTTAGAAGTGAGACAGTAGAGGGGAAAGAAATGAAAAATCAGGTTTTAAGCAAACTTGACCTAAACAAACCAAGGGCTGTCAAATGTAAGATTGCAGAGGATAGAGGGAAGTGACAGCAGATTGTGTGGGGTAATTGTATGGCTGGTGGGTATGAGCTTTGAAGGTGACCGTGAGAGCAGCTCTGAGGTTCTGTACAGACACAGCCCTGCATGTACCCCTTGGTTTCAGAAATCCATGCCTGAAAAGGAACCCTGAAAAATCTGTCAGACATCATAAGTATATCTTTACATATATATCTAACTTTCTGATGCCCAAAAAGGGTGGGAAGACACACAAAAGCTGTTTTACGTGTGAGAGGTGAACCAGCCTGTGGGGCTGCAAGTAGGATGGGCAGTATGAGAGCAAAATCAGGAGACCCAGTGAGACACTGGAGACAGAAAGCTTCAAGAGGTGAAAGGGAGTGTTCCTCTCAACTGGACTGATTTCAATATCCTCTTATAAGTCCGAGTTTCTTACCTTATATTATTATATAAATGTATTAATTTTTACTAATTTTAAGTATTGATGCAACAAAAAGGTGCTTTTGTGGACTGTGGTGCATTTTCCCGTACTAACTATAAAGATCATTGCTTTTGTCATTTATAAATAGGAATAGCCAACAGAATGAATGGAGGGCCTAGCTTACAGTGTAAGAGTGAAGACTAGTGTAAGCAAGTTCCCATTGATGGGGAGGGAGAAGGATGTAGAAGCTCTGACAAATAATATAGTGAATGTTATGGAACTAAAATGGAGTGTAAGGAATGGTTCTCATGAGCTTGAAAACTTTTTGGTGTTGCTCTTTGCACTCTCCCATCAGAGTCACTTGTTACTGATTTTCACTAGAATCTTCCTGCCCTGTTTGTCCCCAGAGTCTATATACAGGGAGGGAAGTGTGCAAGGGACCGTACTTTTCCAGTGGGAAAAATTCTTAGAGGAGAAACTGTTCAGGCACACGTAGACATGTCTCATCAGAAGTCCTGTGAAGTGGAGTGGAAAATATATCTGAAGTGGTTTATCTGTCACCCTCCAACTTTACTGCTTTGTGTGGAGGGTGCTGCCTCAGGGAAAGAAAACTCAATGAGCTCCCAGAAACTTTCAAGAAAAGCTTTTTTGTCCTCTCAAGTCATCCAGTTCTCCTCAGACAACGGGTCCCACATTAAGAGTCAAGCCAGCTGGGTTGTCACTGTCAGGGTTTTTCTAATTCAACAGAGATGGTAAAGAACAGGAAAAATCTCTGTAAGCCTGTTCTCGCATAATTTCCTACTGTATATATTGAAGATACAGGGATGGAATGTCTGATTCCTTTGGTGATGTAGACCAGGTAGTCTGCAGTTTAATCATTTATGCTACAGGACTAATCTTGGGTACCAGTTCCTTGCCTGCCTCACCTGGGCTGATGGCGCGGTAGAATGGAAGGACAAGAATGACCGATTATTTTCTTCAGGGCTGTGGTTCTGATAAAGCTTCAGCAGCACTGACTTGTGTGGCTCTGCCTGGGGTGGGACTTAGCTACAAATAGCTCACAAAAGCAGCCCTGGCTTTGTTTCTTCTGCCTTTCAGTTCCGTACCCGCCCTCTCCTGCGACCATCCCAGTTTGGGGGGCAGGCCTGTACGGAGCCACTGGTGGATTCCCGTCCATGTTTCCCAGCCAAGCTCTGCAACATTGTGGAAGTTGACTGCAAGAATAAATTTCGGTGTGAGAGTGGTAATGATAATCCCCATTGTGTAACTGCAGCATTACCATTTAGGCAAATTTTAGGTACTGAGACAAAAATCCATACATTCCGTGCATAAATTCCAGGGAAAATGGACCAGGGAGAAAAGTTTATGTGATGATTTTATATGTATTAGTAACAGTTTATCTTTTCAGTTTCTTCTATAAGTAATTAAAATGCAGTCCCTAGCCAAGGGTGTCACTATGATCATGATAGCTGGACAGTAGCACTGTTCCAATTATATTTCTTTGCACAAATTTTTCATATACAGACATAACTGTACAGTTTGTCTGAACATCAATTCTCACTATTCTTATTAGGTTTGTGGCTATTTCTTTTTTGCTTCAATTCAAATATACCTGATTAAGCTTAATAATTTTATCCGCATATCCTTTTGCCAAACTTAAAATTAAGCCTTTGCAGATTTGAAACAAGGCAAAACTCACAGAACTGAAATAATAGTTTCTTAATTGGGATAATCCTGGCTTTATACTAATTCAGTGTTAACATCTATGGCAAGCTCTCACCTTTGCAAGGGAAAAAGGCATGGTTGCCCTTTTCTGCATTTAGACATGATGAACCTTTCCTGCTGCTGTTTCTCGGGTGCAGGTCGCTGTATTCCAAAAACACTGGAATGTAATGGAGAAAATGACTGTGGCGACAACTCTGATGAAAGAAACTGTGGAAGGAAAAAGACTGTGTGTAACCGAAAGTATGAGAGCATCCCAGGTGTGCAATTAATAGGCAGTGGGTAAGCCAATTCTGCTAATCTGTTTGTAAGCTTTAGTTGTTACCTCACTAATTTACATGAACAAAATAATTCCCAGTAAGCATGTGAGAGCATTCATTAAAGCATATAATCTCTCAAATTAAAACTGGCACGAAATGATAAAAATACAACAAAAGAATTAGACAAGGACTGGCCTGCTGCATCTTCCAGTCCTGTTCTGCTCTGCTGGTAGACCAGATGAAGAGGTGTCAAGGAACACTGTCCCCAAGTGATTTGCTCTGTCCCAGAGCAACCAGAGCATGTATGGGCAATTTCCAGCTCATGGAATTACCTACCTGTACATCGTGCCAAGTGCTTCAGAAATTCAGAGGATACTCCTCTACAGATGTTTTGTCTGTGTGACATTTCAGAGGATACCAACTCCTTCCACACTATTAATTAAAGCAATATAAAGACTAAACATGGGATGCCTGTGCCTAGCAGGCATTGCATTTTTTAATTTAATTTTGAACTCAGTGTGGTCCAGTAACATCACTTATGGTAGAAATAGAGAACCAGTAGTTCATTTTCCTAGAACATTTTTAGGCTCTCCACTTAAGACTGACTGCCTTATGCTGACTTTGGGGTTATCAGTAAGGTTAGGCACTGCTGTAAAGTAGGAAACTGGATTATGCTGCTGCATATTTCAGGTGAATTAGAGTGAATGAGAAGTTCTTGTAATTCCTTTCAAGTCAGCAACAAGACCCAGATGCTCATGCTCTCAGTCGAATCTCCAGTACCTCACTGCAGCTGTATACCATGACATGTTTGAAGTCCATACATCTTTCTGGAATCGTTTAATCTCTGGAAATAAATTTTTGTTAGATTTCACATTCTCGCAGGAGAGAGCCGAGGGGAAGTTCTTGGCAACTCATTCAATGGAGGACGATGCACCACAGTGAAGCACAATGAGACAAGGAAGTTGTATCGTGTTCCTGCCAATCTGGAGGCTGTCAGCTTTCAGGTACTCTCAAGCAGCAGCTCCCAGCTGTAAAACCCTTGCTGTAATCACAATCCAAATTAGTGTTAAGTAGTACGGTGTGTTTTAGAATAAAATTTCTCAACCTGGTAAGGCTTGAACATGCTTCAGTTGATGTGTGGAAATGGGATAAATGTTCATGCTCTACTCATGCTTTTCAGATCTGTGTTAACTCTGCACCATATAGCAGAGTCAATACGATTGATTTGAGCTTCTCCTGCTTCCAGTGGCTGCAGCCTTATTTTGTTCCAACTTGGTACCAAGGCCCTTCTCCCAGCCAGACATCATCTAGGCAGAGGGTTGTTCAACTCCAAAGCTTAGTCCAGCATCACTTCTGTGTACTTGAAGAACCAATGGCTGCAGCTTCTGACTCCAGCTTCCTTCCTGTCACCTGCAGCTTCAGGATCCAGTTCCTCCCTGAGCCATTTCAACCCCTCAGTCCTGCCCGTTCCCTGCCCAGCCTCTCCACAGTGCAGCAAGGAAAGGAGGCAGGCACTGAGCCTGGAAAGCAGGAGGACAAAATACACACAGCCTGGAGAGGAGGCTTACAGGACAGGCTGGGAAATGGCCAAAATGAACCTGGAGTGTATCTTATTAAAAAAATCTAAAGAACCACCATACCTCCTTTATGGACACTAGCATTCAGAAAATGCTTTGAATACCATGGTTGGGGCACAACATCTGGCAGTGTACATATGAGCAGGACCTGTTTGAAGCCATAGATGCTTCATGGGGAAGAAAGGAATGCAGGATGTGAAAAAAGCTCAACTAATGGATGAAAACTGATGATTTTTGCCAGTGGTGTTGTGAGATTTTAGGATTCCTTTAACATAGGTAACTGAAAAAAGGATACCCTGCTACATTCCTCAGAAAGTGCAATTGAATTGGCCATGACATTTAGGATTTATCAACAATGGTGAAAAATTGCTGTCTGAAGAAATATTCAGAGGGGAAAACCAACCTTTGGTTTGCCCAGGTCTCTTTATAGCCAGTAAAGTTCATTAAATAACTGATGTCCATTTGCACAACTGTTAAACTTACCTTTAGGAGTGCATCTTTATCTTTTAACATTTAGAGCAGCTTCTCATATAAAAGGGTTACTGGATTGGGCCTTCTTGGAACTCCAGTCTATTTTCCTGCAAAAGCATAGGTCTTCTTGAAAAATGGAAGGTGGGGGGGAAAATGGGCCACTTTATTTCCCAAAATTCTTAACAACCCTATTAAGCAAATGGGTCTAGAGGAGGGGAAAAAAATCTCATTTTTCAAAAACACACAGGAACTTTACAAAATTTTGGGAAATAAGTAATTTCTGATCTGATTGGTGCTTTTCTGAACACCACCACTGGAGGTTTACCAACTCAATCAGCAGGTTTGCTCAAAATTCCTCTTCATCTGCCTTTAATTCATCATGCAGTATAGGTGCTAACAGTCCAAGCATACTCTAAGACTCCTGTGGAATTCTGTTCATTCTTCTACCTGGAAATTGAAAATAAAGGTCAGAAAGCACCAAACTCTGTCTTGTACAATATAGAATCCATGAGGTTGGGAAGTAGTCATGATGTGGACAACATGTACGTCTGGAATTCTTTTAAAAGTATGTTGGAACTTGTTGAAAAACATTCCTGAGGTTTAGGGCCCAGGGGTGATAAGCTTTAGAAGAAAGTGCTACATGCTTTTTTGTGGTTGTTTTATAAACAACTATTAGTAAGTCTGGTTCTTAGTTTGTATTCATTTTGCCTCAGCCTTTCTCAGTCTCATCTTTTTTGTGTAGCTCACTTTCACATCTCAAATAAGCAAGGCATATTTTTTCCATTAAAAAACATCAAAAAATCAATAATTCTCTGCTTAATAGTTTTCTGTTTCATATTATCATTTATGCAAATGCATTTTGCTTTACTGAATTGCCAGGTAACAGAAGAAGAGGATGATGTAACATCAGATTTCTACAAAGATTTAACTCCCCTGAGTCACAGTGCTTCTGACAGTAGTTCATCCACTCGTAGTGGTAAACATTCTTCTGGTATCCCATTTTTATTCTCAAAAAAGACACGGGTCCGGGTTACATCATCTTCCTCCTTCAAGAAAGCTATTGAAGCCTCGTATGAAAAGGTAATTTAATGTTGCCTTCAGTTTCTTTCTTTCTGCTGATTTGTGTCTACTCATTTCAGAACTGATTTGCCAAAGGCTACTTTCCCTATCAAGACATTGACCCACTAGAATTAGCTATTGAAAAAATCCTCTTCTGATACTACACATTCCTGGTTGCATACCTTTGGTAATGCATCATGGTTTTATGTATTTAATACATAAAAGATGGGCTTATTCCATTTTTAAAAAGCATAGATTTGACACTGTCATATTGGGTAAGCCACTCCTTCCCCTATCCTAATTATAGATTAAAGGGCATAATACCTAACAGCAGCAGACAACTCAAAAAATAAAGGAAGCACACTAAAAAATGTTATACATATGCAGGCACTGGGTATGAATCTACATAACTTTTTTATTTGGTAACTAACTTGCATATTGGAGTTTCACGTTGGAGTCTCAAATGCCAAGATGCATTTGGTCATAAAAATAATCTCAGAAATAGCACACCCACAGAGAAGTTTCTCAGAACAGATAGCATTTTTCCCATAAGATTCTGTGCTTTCAAAACAAATGAATACTGGTAGGGTAATAGATTATGCATTTTTATAACTTAATGGCAGTAAATGATGGGCTGTTGTTTGCACTTCTGCATGGGAAAGGCTATAGGACAGAATGAAGCTAAGGCCTGTTGAAACCCAGGAGTTCTAATGCAATTACAGTGAAACTTTTGTGGAAATAGTCTTAAGATTTCCTATGATGGAAGTTTGCTGCAGGCCTTGCTCACTTAAGGTTAAGCAACTTTATTGCCTGAACAGACCATTGCTTCTAGCTTGAATGCAACTCTCCTGAAGTTCCAGCTGCTGGAAACCTGCTCACTTTCATGCCCATGTACACAAATCAGGCGGCTCTCCTGCACAATTGGCAAGTTTATTTTGGGAGAACAGTGGGTTCTTACTGGCTTAAGCCCAGACCAGAGCTAATGATGAAAATGTTAAACTTCCAACAGAAAAGTTATTCTGCACATACATTGGTTTTCAGCATTGTTGTCATGGAAGGTGGTGAGGTTGCCCAGAAAAGCTGTGGATACCCCATCCCTGGGAGTGTTCAAGGCTGGGTTTGATGGGGCTTTGAGCAACCTGGTCCAGTGGAAGTTGATTCTGCCCACAGCAGTGGTGTTGAGCCAAGGTGGTCTTTAAGTCCCTTCCAACCCAAACCATTCCATGATTCTGTGAAATCACAGAAACCCAGGAATAACTTAGCGTGGTGTTAGCTAAAGATGACACAGTTAAAAATCCTTTCCTAATGAATCCACAGCAAGACTATTACCTTGAGTCTTCCTTGTGTTATCAACTGTATCAGACAGGAAGCCTCTATTTTTATCTCTGTCTCCATAAATTGTATTACTGAGTGTTTGTAGGTAGATGTGTGCTTGTGTGTGTTTGAGAGACCTACAAGACAATTTGCAACACTTCCTTATATAGTGAAAAAGAAGGCTATATTGATCACTTAAAAGGAGAGAGGGATTTTCCTGTGCTTTGGGACATCTTAATCAGACCTATGTATTAAAATATGTATGAATAAGATATTAATACTCTTGGCTCCTCTAGTTTCTGCACTTACCTCCCTCTGAAGGTGCTAAGACTCCTCTTTTCTTATTTCTAGAATTCCAACTTTATTAGAGTCCATAAAGTAATTTCTGTTGCAAACATCACAATGAAACAGTCAGATCTGCAGCTGTCAGACATCTTTCTAAAAGCACTTAACCAGCTGCCCCTGGAGTACAACTATGCTTTATACAGCAGAATATTTGATGACTTTGGCACTCATTACTACACCTCTGGGAAGATGGGTGGTTCCTATGATATTCTTTACCAGTATAGCTCTGAGGAACTGCAGAACTCGGGTATGTAATTTTTAACAAGAAAATATCATTATTTGTTTAACAGCTTTTCTAATCCCTGTTTTTAGGTCTTACACCACAGAGTAAGTTCTCCAAGAGCAAAAAATTCTTTAGACTCTCACAGACTCATTAATTACTCACATTGCTTACATATAGAGCAAGAAGAATTTTTTGCTCTACACTGCATTTGAAAAGTTCAGGAGATTCCTTATTTGGTAAATGTCACTGTGTTCAGTGAAACCACTTAAGACCTTCAGACCAAGACCAGGTGCCACCAGCAAGAGTTGTTCCAGTTGTTCCTATAGCATGGTACTGAAGTCTGAGAGGTATAAGGGGTACTTTTTGGGATGCAGTCAATAAAGTCGATGGTCTGGATTAGAAATTACTTTAACATTTTCCCATGAGTGCTAGACTCTCAAAATGAAAAGACACCGCAAAAATGGAAATCTAAAATTAAAAGCTGTGATTTTTAATGCCACTGCTGTTACTTGCATGGGCATGGGAGGGTAGCTGAAGCATGCCTCTGTCCAACCCTGAACGTGGGACAGCACATGCCTGTTGTAGTGAAGTCTCCAGTGGTGGATGAGGAGCATGGGAAGCTGCTAGCTCACCTCAGTGTGGGAGCCAGGGGCTTGGTGCCTGCCATGTATCATGGTTGTGCTGATAAAGATGCTGCTCTGTGGTGTTTCTAGGCCTGTCAGCTGAGGAATCAACAGAGTGTGTCCGAACAGAAACAACCAGGCGTGTGTTCTTCAGGAAGAAAAAGAAAGTCAGTACCAGATGCACCACAAACAGGATGACTGTGACACATGAAGGTGACCATGACGAGAACAGGGCCATGTCCTGTTACTTACTCTGAGAGATACCATTTCCCTCAGCTGCCCCAGGTGACCTCTCAGCTTTGTTGAACTACAGATGCTCTTCTACCACTGTCAGAGCAGCCAATGTTTCGTTGTCTGGCTCTGATGCAAGCACTGAAATCATATTCTCATTTGCAAAAGAAATTATGATGTGGGTGTGCTATTTCTCTGCTCTGGAGTGCCATCACTGGGGATCTGGTATCACTGGCCCTCCAGCTGGTCACAGATCTGCCAAATATTACCCCTCACACTGGGTCCAGGGCCAGGATTGCTGAACTGAAAAATGAGAAAAGCTAGAAATCTGTGTCTATGACTCAGTCCCTGATCTTCTTTAAGGGTTGCTCAGAGATCATTGAGAGAGCTGGGCTGCAATAACACACTCCCTGACTTTCCCTTCCCACCTTCCTCATGCCAGGCAGACATTTAGGTAACATGGTGCCAGAAATGTGCATCGGAAACTGCAGAGGCTGGCACATTTTCCATGAGAATGGCAAGAGTCATGTTCTGACTCACTAAGGATAGGAATTTCATCACTTCCACCATATTTTTGTCCTCAGTAGTTGATTAGTATCTTTTACTTGGATGTTTTCAGCCAGGACTAAACCTGCCATGCTGTGTGTTCTAGAGGTATCCTCCTACCATGCTGTGTGCTCTAGAGGAGGCTACTGCGTCCACTGCATTTTCCACTACTGTCTTACACCCTGGGTATCCCCAAGGCTCAGGTCTCAAACACTTTAATTTGGAATATTATCACAGGATTCTGTCAGAGCAGGCAGGGATTGTTCTTCTGAGCTTTGACTTCATGATTTCAAGGATAGTTTCAAAAAAGTAATCTTAGTATATTCTTTAATATCCTTTTATACTTTTTCTTATAGTTGTGTTGTCACATACACTGTCTTTGGAAGCCTTTGTCTGAAAATACTATGATGAAATCATCTTTCAGGTTCCATTTTGGAGTCAGCTGAACGATCAATTTCCCTGGTAAAAGGTGGCAGGTCAGAGTTTGCAGCAGCTCTGGCCTGGGAGAAAAAGGGGGCTTTTCCAGGACACAGAGTGTTCACAGACTGGCTGGAATCAACAAAGGACAATCCTGTGGTGATTGACTTTGAGGTAAGAGAAGAACAAGAAAAACACTGAGATAACAAAGACTAACTGCTCTTCATAGAGCTGTGCAGATTATTCTTTCCTGTAAACAGGGATGATGATGTGTGTGATATCAATGTACATAAATATGGGCATAACATAAACATTCAGAACTTTTATTAGGACAGCTTCTTATGTATATTGGTTTATAGGGCACACTGGTTTTGGATTGTCCATGGACAGTGGGATTAAGAGTGAGGAATGTGAATTACTTGCTCTGGCACCAGCAGGAGCTCAGGCATAGGCAGGGGTTAGTTACTGTGCAGGAAAACAGTGTATGGTGTCATTCCCTTGTCAGGCCTATGTTGCAAAGTGTGTCACAAAGCTAAACTGAAATAAAAGAGCAATGCCCTCTCTCTTTGTCCTTCTCCTTTAGTGCAGTGTGCCAGTGCTGCTGTGAGCACACTGAGCTCTCTCCCTCCCCAGCTGGTACAGCAGCTGCTCAGCAGCACTTGAGGCAAACAGCAAAACCTGTCTGAAGGCATCATCCACTGAGGGATGGGATTCCATCCTGCTGCATCTGCTGAACTCCTGAAGGCAACACAGGGAGAGGCACATGTCTCACGTGACAGGGTCTGGATGCAATCAAGCCCTGCATCACACAGTGATGTGGTAGAGAGCATCCTGAATTTAGGACATAGTATCCCACTTGGTTGATTCTCCCCTGGCTCACAGAGTCCTAAACTGGGCACATAAAAGCATTATGAACAGGGTAACTTACACACATAGCACTGCTGTCCTCCTTTAAAACATCCATCATTCCCACGGGATACAGCCTCCTGTGTAGGCTCTAGCTCCATTAAAATACTCTGTCTGCCCCGGTGAGGGCCCTGCTGTGTTTCTGTTCCTGCTGACTGAACAGCTCTCTGCCAGGTGTCCCCCATCGTGGAGCTGGTGAGGAACGTGCCGTGCGCGGTGACCAAGCGCCGCCACCTGCGGAGGGCCCTGCGGGAGCAGGCGGGCGCACTGGACCCGTGCCGCTGCGCGCCGTGCCCCAACAACGGCAGGCCCGTGCTCTCGGGGACTCGCTGCCTCTGCCTGTGCCCGGCCGGCACCTACGGCGACCACTGCCAGACGCGGGCTCCGGGTCACACTTCAGGTACTGGGGCCATGGCGGCGGCCCTCAAATCTGGGCCGTCCGGTGTCTCGTTGTCGGGGCTGATCTGCCGTAACCTGCCCTTACTAAATCCACATCCCCGCATGGTGATGTTCAAAAAGCATAAGAATGAATGTAGGGATTACAAGTAAAAAAATAGCCATGACTCCAAAGACAGTGTAAGACATGGTAAAATATTCCTTAGCTACATAATTAAGGTAATCTGGAATGAGCTATTTGCAATAAGGATGAAGCTGAGATCAAAGATAATTGATGCAGAAAATTAATAAACCCATAGCTTAACATTTCTAGTTTTCCTTATAGCCTATTATGCTTAAGGCTGAATGGCTAATGAACATTAAAATTGTTGATTACAGTTTAGAAATCGTCATAAGGAGAGAGAACATAATCACCATTCTGGAAAATTTAAAGAGCAATTTAATGCAAAAACATTTTTGAATTAAATTTGCACTAGTGCCATACCTAAGGGAAACAAAGGAGACATTATACGTATTTATATTCCCCAATCAAATGGGAATGTAAGTTAAAGTCACTCAGGCAGACACAGTTCTCATTATCTGACCCTGATGGAGGAGAATTTTGAAAGAAAAAACAACCGAAGACAGAGATGGATACAGACAGTCTATTGCATGCAGAAAAGAAAGGGTGTGCGTGGAACAAAATTATGCATGTTGCATGCTGGTACAGACAATAGATGCCAGGGGTTAAGAAAAAACAGTAATAGTAATGTTTTAATGTAACTGGCATAGGATGTAGATTCGGGGTTTAGACATGGTGCTAGAACTCAGATTTATTTAAAAACTCATTAAATAATGAACTGGTAAGCACCATGAAAACACACATCTCTGTGAGTGCAATAAAAGTATAAAATATGCTGCTTCTGAGTTTTAATGTTACTTGCAGCCAAAAATAGAAAGATAAATGTTTTTTGGGGATTTGTAAAGCAGCTGGAATTTGAGTAGACACCTTTTGGAAAACTTTATGTTCCAGATGCAATCTATTCCCTTAGCCTTAACAATTTTAAATTTTCTGAAAATTGCTAATATGAATTTACCATCATCCCTCTCTTACATGGCCTTAAAAGAAATATGGTGTATGGTACCGGTCTGCCAATAAAAGATGGTGTCTCTTTTATTCCTTGCAGTTGCTGTTGATGGCCGATGGAGTTGCTGGTCTGAATGGAGTCCATGCAATGCTTCCTTCAAAAAAAGAAGGACCCGGGAATGCAATAACCCCTCTCCAATGAACGGTGGGAAGCCGTGTGAAGGGCAGCGGGAAGAAGAGGAGGACTGTTATGTCTCTGTGTTCACAGACAGGTAAGAAGATCAAAAGATCTCCTTAGTCATGGGATAGTTAAGGAGCGGTCCAGAGTGGCTCTGTGACTACCAAGGAAAAATAGCAGACAGTTTTCCCCTCTGAATTTCTTTGGTGGAGCATAGAAAAGGCAAACTCTGAAAATCTCTGCGATTTGCTTCACATTTGGATTTATTAATTTTTTATTCCTAGAAAATTGCTCATTAGTTGCACACTAAAGTATGCCTGTAGATCTTGTATGATGCTTTGCATGGCTTCATTTCCAAACCCAAGGAAAAAAATTTCCTTCTCTTCATTGGAGTTCACAGTTTCTATTTTTTTCCATATCCCCTCTTTTCTTAGAGGTTTAGATCTGAACTCAGTCACAGAGAGAATGAAGCTACCAAGTTTCTCAGATTTCCATTTCACGTATGACTGATGTACCTTTTTAGTAACTTCAAATCCTAACCCCAGACTGGCTCAGTTTTTTTCATCTTCAAGCCCAAGGCTTCAGGCTTTTTTTTTCTCTCCAGAGTGAATAGGAGAGGATTACAAGCAGTGTGCTCCACAGTTCTTTGTTACTCAGTTACCACGAGAGACCAGCCACATTTAACCACTACCTGGGGGCAACAGGAATAATGTGGATTATCTGGAGATTTCCTTTTATGTTGTTCTTTGCTGTGTCTTTTTCTTGCTGTACAAAACATTTAATTAATTATGTTTATAGATGCATTTAGCACTTTTTTACTGCCCTCATGCTCTCCCCCCTATCAACCTGCAGTTTTATCCACCATCTTTTATTTAACAGAATAAAATTATAGGGAGAGGATGACACAACACACTTGCAACTCTCCTGACATTCTGCCATTGTCATTGGCGAGATGAATGCTTAAGACAGTCTTACAGCAAATTTTCACTTTTCAGAGGTGCTCCTTGTATAAATGATGATGAAGCCAAGAGAGAGGAGAATGTCTTGATTGGTGAACCAGAGTCTGGATGTTCTAGGCCAGACCCACCAGAATACGGCTTTATCAGGGTGAGCATGAAAAATAATACAGAAGCAAAGTGTAGTAGTAGGGAAATTTTGCAGCTTCCCTGCTGTATGTGCCTGCTATCCAGTCTAGCTACTGTGCTAGTGAAAGTGCTGTGTTTCAAGGAATGCTGCAGGACTCTAGCCCACCACACTACACCAGCAACTGAAGAAAAGTCAAGGTAAAATTCATTTCAAGTGGTCCTTGAATCCTTGTTTGGTAACCATGACATCAGTTACTGCAACTGGAAAAAGTTGTCATTATATTGGTGAGTCGATGACTCATATTTCAGAATAGGAAATGCATGCATTCATTACATCTTATCAGGATTTTGCTATTGTTTCCTTTGACAATGCCCAGTCTCGTTACCATAGATCCTTGCAGAACTTTTTGGTGTGGGTTTCTTAATTTTTTTTTTTTAATTTTTTTTTCTTTAGAATGAAAAGAACCAATATGCTGTTGGAGAGGAAGTTGAAATCGCTTGTGTGAGTGGGCATAGCCTCATTGGCTATCAGTACCTTCGGTGTCTGCCAGATCAAACCTGGACACAGCAACATGTTGAGTGCCAGCGTAAGAATGAGAAAATGAAAAAATGCACAGCAACAAAATAGAAGGGGAAGAAAATATACAAAAAAGATTTTATTAAAGGTTTCTTAAAAACAAATCTCTAGCATATCTGAAAAGATAGCATTTTAAGAAGGTATTTAATGTAGACGTGGCAAAAACATCATGAGTCACTACATCATTCCTCTTTCAATTCAGAAGTGTTACTATTATGTGCTTTGTAAGGAAATTGTAATATGCAGTGCATTAGAAAATCCTCGGATGCTGCAAGATCCTTCTCTTTTCTAGTTTTAAATAGCTTTAACAAAAGGACTCACCTTTTGTTTTCAGACTTACATAGCTATCTTTAGGCTGATGCAGTTATGAAGAAGAAATCATTCCTGCAGAAATTTGTCTAGTATCTTTTATATTAAATGGTAATGTGATAGATAATGGGTTTCTAACCATGACCTCCCAAGCTGCCTTGAAAATCTCTACTATAAATCAATGCCTTGAAGGATTTACAAGTCAGTTAAGAATTAAGGATCAGAATTGGTCTGTGTTTGCTAACAGAGAGATTTTAGTAAAAAATAAAAACTTGGTATAATTTCATCGATTTAATCTTCATTTTAACAAAATGAAGTACCTGAATATACTTAAGAGTTTTCTATTGCCATTGACTTTCTTCCAATTACAAAAGAAAAATTAAATATGCTGTTAAATGCCATTCTTACTATTTTTAAACAGCAAAATTAAATTACTTATATTAGCATACATTAGAAACATTTTGTCATTATTTAGTTATTACTTGAAAAATATTTAGACTATGACAATGCACTGAAAAGTTCTAAACTTAATTATGTTAAATTTTTATTAGTTTTGAATGTCAGACAAATGTTCAGTATTACTGAGTGTCTTTATAGGGTTCTTCAGATAAAGCATTATGACTTTCTGTAAATATCCACAGAGCATTAAACCAACAAGAATTATGCCTTTTTTTATTGTTTGTTACAGCCTCAGTATGCCTCAGGCCACCAATATCTGACAGTGTCACAATTTCCCCATTTAAGCAACAGTACAACATTGGTGAAACAATGAAGCTGAGCTGCCAAGCTGGGTTTATAGTCACTGGTCACACAAAGTATACCTGTGGGAAAGACCTGTCCTGGATACCTCCTATTATGAGGTCTGTTACATGTGAAAAAGGTTAGTATGCCTGCAGATGCTTACTGCTTCCATATTGCTGGTATTAACAGTACTGTTTATTTCAGCTAGCTAGAACTAGGAGGCTGATGACTGGGTTTAAGACATATAGCAGCTGTTCATTAATTTTAGTTTTCCTTTGTGTCTCCCATGGTGACAGAATTTCAGCTCTAAACTTCTGCATAAAGTTCAGAATTTTTGGATGCAATGTACTGTAAACTTTAATAATGAAGTTGAGACACTGAAACTGTTTGCTTAAATTCAAATCAAACCAAACCCAACTGCATTAACAAGCGTTAATGAAAGCAAAGTAGGAAAATGCTTTCTATTGAAACTTTAGCTGCTCTTGTTATTTTCCAGTGATTTTTACAAAGACTGATGAAAATTGTAGCATGCCAGCCAGGGAGCTTTTCAAAAGAGAAACTTAGTACAAATAGAAATAAATCCATTTTAGCTTTTATGGTAGGAATATATTTCTGTTCACTCCTTACTAGTTACAGTAGTTCTCACTTGATGTTTCAGATGTGCTAACCAAAATGAGAGGTATTTGCAGTCCAGGACAAAAGCAGGTTGGATCTCAGTGTGTTTGTATGTCTCCAGAAGAAGATTGTGGGTAAGTGCTGTAATTAGAAATCAAAGTTTCTTTAAACATAGACCAAGAGGCCATTGTGATACCGAACAGGAAGAGAGGAAAAGACAACTGCAAATCAAGACTACTCTTGTTCAGATATTAGCTAGCTGTTCCTCTGTATTCGAATTACAGTTCTGTTTGAGGCCTATGAAATAAATGAACAATCACAGAATCCCAGAATGGGTCAGGTTGGAGGGGTCCCCAGTGGTCTCCTGGCCCAACCTCTCTGCTCAGCAGGGCTATCCCAGAGCACAAGATTGTGTCCAGACAGTGCTTGGGTGTCTCCAGTGAGGGAGACTCCATGACCTCTCTGTGCATCCCTCTTGCACCCACAGTAATCCACTTCTTCCTCATATTCACATGGAATTTCCTGTGCACCCCTCACTGCCCGTTGCCTCTTGTCCCATTGCTCGGCAGCAGCGAGCAGAGCCCGGTCCCTGCTCTGACCCCTCCCTGCAGACACTGACAGACACTGATGGGGGCCCCTCTCAGTTATCTCTTCTCAAGGCTGAACAGGCCCAGCTTCTACAGCTTTTTCTCCTAATAGAGATACTCCAGTCCCTTGATCATCTTTGTAACCCTCCATTGGACCGCCTCCAGGAGTTCCATGACTCTGTTTTGCTGAGAAGCCCAGAACTGGACGCAGCTCTCCACATGTGCCTCACCATGGCTGAGTTGATATGCAGGGTCACCTCCCATAATCTGTAGGCAACACTCTCTCTAATGAGCCTAATTACATTACTGCAATGAGACATCACAGCATATGCTTTTAATCTACACTGCTGTCTGCTCCTGGAGACCCCTGGAAACTTTGGAAACAGACTCCTGGAAACTCCTGGAAACTCTTCTCTTTATTTCTCTAAAGTCATCACCGTGCACAAGGAGCATGCAAGAACTATGATCTCTAAGGTTCCTTCCAATCCAAACCATTCTGTGATTTTATGATCCTCTTTTTGGAAAATGACTAAGCTCCACAAAATGATGCTGCTTGGAAATGCATGCACCTTCTAGGAATGAATTCACTCAGTAACCGAGTGCAATTCAGAAAGAAGGAAACTACAAGCCACATGACTGTTTTTGCCTGTCCTTGGTCCCAAGACACCTGTGTGTCAGAGAGAGTTGCACACACAGGGATGCATTAACTCAGAAAAGCTACCCAGGCCCAGTGGAAATTTCACATCCTTGTGGAGGTAATACCTCTCCTTTTTTCTGTACAGACACATGTCCTTCACCTCCCAATGGTTGGACAGGACCAAAGCTTCCCCATCTCACAGCACTTGTTTTATCAGGTCCAGGTCCTGCAGTAGCTAGGGCAGCCTTAGGTCTTCAGGTGAATCTCCAGCCTGGTCATGGCTTTGCTGTATGTACTGTTTAAAAGTATGGACTTCTTCCATAGCCTGTTAAAATAATTTTTCTTTTCTTCCTTTGGGTAGCCACTATTCAGAAGACATCTGTGTGCTACATGCTGTTTCTGAACAGAATGTGACCAAGCCCAGCTGTCAGTACTCAGCTGAAATGTGCCTTGGAGTGCAGTCATTTCATTTCTTGCATGCTGGCCCTTGCCATGGTAATTCCAACCTAGACTGGGCTATTGAGAGGGCAAAGCTCTCTACAAATAGCTTGAAGAAAGTGCCCTGTGGCTATGACACCTGCTATGACTGGGAAGATTGTCAAGGTATGACTTCTAAATGGTGAGATTCAGCCATCCCTTTGGATCTAAAAGTAAAATGTGCTGACATTCACTGCTCCAAGAACAGGATTTACAGATATCATGGTCCCTCTGGGCACACAGAATGTGAAAGTGTGGTCAGTTCTGTGTCCCTGCTACCTAGGATTACACTTAGATATGTGCTTTTTCCCTTTACTCAACAACTAGTGTAGTGTTGTTACTTCCCATTAGAAAGGCACAAGAGGAACTTGGAAATTAAGACAGCTTTTTCAGGAGAATTAACATTTGAATCTTTAATCACAAAAATAATATTTTCACCCATTCCTTGTAAGGCTACTAGCTCCTAGTCCTAGTTTGTACTTCAGGAATTAATTTGGGCCACACCCTCTATAACATATAATTAAATGGTGAAATTAAATCACGATACTACTTCAAAAGCAAGACCGGGGTCATTAGGCTTAATAGGATTTTAATGGTAAAATTTGCAAATATTCATATGTGAAAACTGTGTTTATCAAGAGTTTTAATGAACTAGCTAAGCTGGTAAAAAAACATAAGAGGATTATTTTCTAAACAATATTGTGCAGCTTGGCTATTTACTGTGTAACCAGGTGATAAGAGCAGTAAGTTATTCTGTAAAAGTCTGAGGTGCTAACTGGCTCTGCTCATATCAAGTGTTTTCCAGGTAAAGGCTGAGTGACAGACATGCTCACTCTGTCCCTTGCTGCCAGAGACAAATCTGATTCTTATCACACCTGGTCTACATAATGATAAATAAAGCAACAGCTGTGCAGCAATCCTAAGCTTCTGTTTTGAAGATGCAAGATTTCTGCAGCAGAGAATTTGAAGTAAATATGGCTGCAAAATTACTGCATGACCTGTTGTCCCTTGTAGGCTCAAGCAGAGGGGATGACCAGGTGTGTCCATCAATGGACATGCTCTGGTGGAACCCCTAGGTACCATGAGCTGGCTCCTGGAGAAAAGGTGGTAATTTTTTTAAAATTAGTTATTCCAGAGCCTCTAAGAAGCCTAGTTCTGCTTCCACAGTGCAAGTTTCTTCAAGCTGGATCTTGTGCTAGCACTTCAGTGTTTTTCTCTTGAAAGCCTACAGAGAAGCTCTGTTCAGAAAAGTAAGAGAAAGAGGAGAAAAATATATGAAGATTAGTTGTCAGTGTCGTGCTCTAGAGATTAGAACTGGACTTTTTACCATATCCACAGAAGTCCACTTTTCATGAGTGTGCTCAAACACTTATGTGCACTTAAATGAATGGTTTTTTTTTCCTGAACGTGATTAGTTGGTATCAACAAAGGGACAGAACATGCTGCAGAGAAGATACTGCAGTACCATGAAAGAAGCTAAATGGAGGAAAGCACACATTTTTCATGCTTTAAAAAACTGAAGGCAGAAACTCTGCCTAGGGAGTTTCTGGGAAAGAATATAAAGAGTCAGAACCTGATTAGATCAGAAATAGGTAATGAAATAACCAGCAGGACTGAGCTTTACCACAGGCCAGCAGTAGGTAGCTTAGTATTCATAAAGTGAGCTTTAATGAAATAGGAGCTGACACAATATGGAGCTTAAGACTCCATTTCATAGCAAGATTGTGTTCAAGGATAATTGGCAAAAGAAAGTCAACTTAATATATTTTTGTTTAGAAGAAAGGTCAGGGAAAGCCAGTGGATAAAAACAGTTAGATCAATTCTGCTTTTGTATGGGCCATTTCTGAAAAAAACTGTTATTTAAAGCTGATTATACCTCTATTCCTAATATCCAGCCATCCAGTGGATGCACTACAGGCTTTTCATAACTAATATATCACAAACATCCACTAGTGTTTTTCCCTGTTGGACTTTGAAATGTCATCAAAGTATAAAATCTGGTTTTCGTCATCTCATTCGCTGCTATATTTCCACACATTCATTCCCAGATACAAAGACCCAGTGCTCCTGCCTGATGCCTTACCAGTGCCCCAAAGGAGAAATCCGCCCTCACTGCATCCAAATGGAGACGACAGGGAGGAGGAGGACAGTCAGTCATTGCATGCTGGCAGCCATGAAGTGTGCTGGCATCAAACTGCAGGTGCTGGAGCAGGGAAGCTGCCCACCATAACCCATTTGCTCTCTGCACACACCGTGATCATTGCATCAAATGCAAACTGAGCCACCCACAGAAACGCTTGGTTGGTTATGAAAGGATAAGTGGATCAAAACAAAAGGATGTGAAAAAAAAAATCCAGCTCATTTAACAGCTTTCTGGGAGAAGGATGGCAGTGACTTTTTTCTGTCGGAAAACGACCTGGGCTCAGGGATGTAAGGGACAACTTGTCATTGCTGGCACCTCTGGGGATGTGCAGAGGAAGGGAGGGGAACAAATGGAAAGGGAGAAAAAGAAATATTGCCTTTGGTCTCCCCTAGAGCTGGATGAGACTTTTCCTTTCCTCAGCCATTTGTTGTTTTGTCCTTGTGCTTGTGACTGCTGTTCACTCTTGTCTCACTGTCTGAGCACCTGCTGTATCACACAGGCAGAGAGAACAAGCACTTCAGCACCACTTCCAACATCAAATGGGGAAGGGGTAGCAAGAAGCTACCTGCAGTGACAGTACAAATGGAAGGAGCAATACCAAACACTGAAAACCACAATTATGCCATGAGTGCATAGTCATCAAAATGATGTGATTTTTAATTGGAGTAGCTGAAGGGAGCAGGTATTTGCTTTCTGTGTTTGTTCACTGGGTTTCAGCTTTAGGCAGAAAGCCTGAAGCCTAAAGCTTGGAGAATTCCTATGGTACCCCTCAACATGAATTAAGAATGTTTGTACTTTAAATATAAAATAAACATTTAATGAACAGTGCACTGGGCATAGTCCTACTGCAATGTGTGGTTCTACTTGGAGTGGTTGTACTTGGAGTCTGCAGAAATACATCACAACCAGATCTCTTGCATATACCTGCATCAGCATCAAACCTGAAAGCAATTGTATGGGGCACCTCAGCCCAGCCATGGACCATGCCCCCAGCTTTCCTTGGTCACAAGTCATTACTTCTGAGCAGTTGCAACTAGAATTTTCTCTTCAGCTCTCAGAATTTCACAAATCTGAATATAAATCTGCCTTTTAAGAAGGGGAAAACTGAACTCCTCTTCTTTACCAACAGACATTAGAACAATGACAATCAGGAAAAAAGCCCCACAGATTTATAAAAAAGAATCACCGAATTTGCTGGGCTGAAAAGGACCCATATGGATCATCAAAGTCCAACTGGCACTGCACAGGACACCCCAAGAATCACACCATATGCCTGAGAGCATTGTCAAAATGCTTCTTGGACTCAGATAGCTTGATGCTGGGACCGCTGCCCTGAGGAGCCTGTTCCAGTGCCCAACCACCCTCTGGATGAAGAACCTTCTAACAATCAACCTAAACTTCCCCTGATACAACTCCAGGCCATTCCCTCTGGTCCTGTCACTGTCACCGCAGAGCAGATATCAGTGAGTGCCCCTCCTCTTACCTTCATGAGGGATTTGTAGCTGCAGTGAGGTCTCCCCTCAGCCTCCTCCAGGCTGAACAGACCAAGTGCCCTCAGCTACTCCTTGTATAGCCTCCCCTCCAGACCCTTCACCATCCTTGTTGCCCTCCTTCAGACATTCTCTAATAGTTTAATGTCTTTTTTATGTTGTGGCACCCAAAAATGCCCCCAGCACCCAAGGTGAGGTCATCCCAGAGCAGAGCAGAGCAGAGCAGGACAATCCCCTCCCTTGCCTGGCTGGTGATGCTGTCCCTGATGCGCCCAGGACAGGGTTGACCCTCCTGGCTGCCAGGGCACTGCTGGCTCGTGTTCAACTTGCCATGGACCAGGACCCCCAGGTCTCTTTCCATGACACTGCTTTCCAGCCTCTCATATCCTAGGCTGTCCATACATCTGAATTGCCCTGTCTCAGGTGTGGAATTCAACATTTTTCTTTGTTGAATTTCATAATGTTGGTGATTGACCAGCCCCTTCATCAAGGATTTCTGCTCCCAAATTAGTTTCATCTGCAGACATAGTATCCCTTCCAGTCCTGTATCCAAAGTTGGTTTTGAAGATGCACAGGGCCCATGATGGAGCCCTGAAGAACTCCGTACATGACCAGTTCTCTGATGTGACTCTATTCACTACAGTCCTTTACATCTGACACATCAGCCAGTTGCTCACCTGTCGCATGATGCCTGAGAAGTATCCATTACTGAACAACCTGCCCTATGTGTACATGTCACACCCTGACTGGGGTGTGAGGCTGGGCAAAGTCACCTGGGAGCTGGGAGTGGGCTGGATGTGAAGTGGTTATCTTTCCCTACAAAGAAACATATTTGGGATTTTGTCAAGCTCCCTAAAGCAGCAGCTAGTTTCAACTTGATGGAGCTCAAGAAAAAGAAGAAATTAATTCTCTTGCTAAATACAATAAATGTATGCTTTCTTGCTTAAAATTTATAGTAAAAATTATTATAAAAGCCTGATTTAGGCTTTTCTTTGTAGTTCTATAGCTGTTTCCTCAAGCTGAAAATCTATAGTAATACGCTAGTGGTGACCTCAGAGTGAGTTGCAAATTCGATTATGTTTAGATTGGTTTTTAGTGCCCTTGTTTCTTCCTGCTAGTTGCATTCTGTGAAGAAAGAATCACTTGGAACGGTTGCGTGTGCTTGCTGCACCACCAAAAAACAATGAAGATTTCTTGCTCCTGATCCTCTAACCTTAATACCAGCCTTTCATTACAGGCTTCTGAGTCCAGTCTAGCAAAATTTCTGATAAAGGGAATTTTTTATCCCTGATACTTTTCACCATGATAAATTGTCAGATGAAGTTATTTCCTGGTAAACAGAAGGCAGCCAGGTGCTCTCTGACTGCCCCCACTTCTCCATCACCGCTGGTCTCAGAGTAGTTGTGTGCTGTGCAAGTGATTGCAGTAAGACTTGCTTTGTTCTCTCTTGCTGATGGGGATTATTCCCATAATTCATGTTTTGCAGTTGAGCTTTACAGCACAGAATGGAGACATCACCTGCCACTCACTAATAAGGGGATGATTCTGCCACATAATGAATCCAGAGGATTCAGCATGTTAAATCAGAGGATTTTCAGCATGCTGAAATAAGTGGGATTTTTACTGTGGTGCAAATCCAGTAGGGTCTGGATTGCACTTCACAAGGACTTTGGGTTTGCTTCTGTGCTCTGTCACAGGGGTCCCCAACCCTTGGATCAAGTTCTTTAATGTTTCCTGCAGCATCTGTCTTTTTCTTAGACGTGATGACTTATATTAGGTAATGACAGTTTTCTTCTTCACTGTGGGCCATACCTCTTTTGCCATTGTAAGCTCCAAGTAACATACCTGGCTTGATGGATCATTTCCTTTGTCCATAACTTATAACTGGAGAAGATACAGCAAACCTGAAGTGAATCTGTCAGGGTAACCTAGGTCACAGAGACCTTACCAGCTCTCAAAGGACATCTTTCTCAGTAATGCAGCTTCTCTACTGCACAGAAAAAACCAATCTATTTGGTCTGAACATTAGAGAGGAAGCATCACCCAAAGTAAATATGAGTCTTTCCACACAAATTTCCATACAAATTCCAACATGTCTAATTTTTCACTAGCACTAGAGTGTGTGTAATGTATATAGAACACACTTACCAGGGACTGAGACAGCTGAGGCATGATTCAATGACTGGACAATTAGCGCTGCTGTTTGTCTCACCATAGCTTCTGAATAAATACTTATTGTAACGTAGAATGCAAAATTTGAGAAAATACAGAAAAGAACTGAATAGTGTCTCTTATAATGTTTACCCTTATGCAACCTCAGAAGTGGGTAGTCCAGAGTTTTCTTCAAAGGTTTGAAGGTAAATCAAATATATAGGTTTAAATATCAACTGCCAAACTTTTGCTGATGAGCCATGGCTTAGTTATAGCAATTATTGTTCCTTGTTGCAAACATGAAAACATCTGGTATTAAATGTTTGAATCCTAGTGTCTTTATATTTCAGATGCTGTGAGAGTGGTAATTATTTTTTGATTTAAGATTTTGGTGCAAAATAAGACTATTAAATGCTAAATTGCTAGACATTGTAAACACCGTACAAAATAGGCACCAGTGGTTTTGCTAGTAACACTTTCCCAGCGAATGATAAAACAGAGACCATCTCAGCCAGTGTTTTTCCAGTTAGTTCTGGCAGAGCCCGTTGCTGTCCAGTGCACTCTCAGGTTTGCACTCTGGAAAGGACAGGTATGCATCTCCAGCAGCAGTATAAATTGTGGTGTACATGATAGCTCCAGCTCAAAATTCTCAGTTGTGTATTCAGAGGGAGCAGAAGTCCACCGCATTTCTCCTCACCCAGATGTCCTTGAGTAGTAGGCTTTGACTATTTTTTTCAGAAAAGGGAAGCTTCAGCTGTATCTGTAACAGAAACAATTCAGTTTCACTGATGAAGGGTTATGGAATAAAGATGCCACAAATAACATGTTTTTAAAAACAAAACTTTACTAAATTATTGAAACTTTAGCTCACAGGTGTCAATTTTACTATAAGGGGGGGGGGGGTCTTTGAACAGCTCCCTAGGCTGTGTGTTCATATGTGGGTTGCCATGAAGATTTCCAATACAGATAGATCTAAGCAAGCTGATCTTCATTCCTTAATTATCACTAATGAGATGCCCCCAAAAGGGGTATGGCTGCACCCAAGTTAATCATCTTTGGCTGTCCTTTTAATCAGTTGAGGAGAGAAACAGACCCTTAGAAGACAGAATTTCTGTCTTAAGACATCTCAAGCTGGGTGAGTCATGTCCTGTCTTTTTGTGCTGACTTTGAAGGAAGGTAGGGGGTGACTAGGACAAATAGAAATATTTATGCTATAGATTTCCAAAACTGGATAAAACTTTCCTACTTCTGTTTTTGAAAGAGAATACATTTTAGATAATTAATTTATACTTAATGTCCAGCACCAAATTATTTGTCTTCCAGATCAGCACTATTTGTATTATCACTTCTTTTCAGGTATAACTGGCTCCACCCACAAGAGACCAAAGTTGTTGTGGGTTTCAGCACTGTGATAACTTGAGGCTGGCTCCTGAGAGGGTGCTGAGCACCAAACGAGGTGCCTGTGCATCCTTCCCATTGCACATTCTGTCAGCCAGAAACCAGCCAGAGTTATCTGCACACAGATGAAGGTGTCTGTTGCGCATCCTGCCCAGCTCATTACCCAGAGAGCCCAGTTCTTCCTGGACCTGCAATAACCAAACTCAGAGCAGATAGAACTTGATATTAACTCAACTGTTGTTCATTTGTTAATTAACCCTTGTTGCTAAAATTCCTATTTTATCTTTGGAAGCTGCTACTTCCATAGTTTGTGGGGTAGCAGAGCCTTTCAGCCAGCATCATCCTTATCTGGGGAAATAATTTACCCAGAGCACATATGGTATCTCAAGCATTTGGGCATGAGGGGTGCAGGCACACTTATGGCCCAAACCAGCTTCTCATGGGACTTCCCCATCTCTCCAAGGCCCAGGAAACTGTTTTAGCCTCTCAAGGCCATCAGGTCCCACTCCTCCTGGTCATTGACCTTTCTGGTTGGGATCCCTGCCCATGGACCAACAAACCAGGCTGGCCTTGGCTTGTCCCCATCCTCAGGAAGGTGCCCAGGGCTTGGGCTGCCTGGCTGGGTGTGGGGAGTGGACCTGTTGGAATGAACCCAGAGGAGGTCATAAAGCAAGTCCTGGGACATCGCTCCTATGAGGAAAGACTGACAGAGTTGGGACTGTTCAGCCTGGAGAAGACACCTGAGATACTTTATAGCACCTTCCAGGATCTAAATGGGGCCCACAGGAGAGCCAGAGAGGGACTTTTTACAAGAGCAAGTAGTGATAGGACAAGGGGAAATGACTTCAAGTTGAGAGAGGGCAGATTTAGATTAGATGTTAGGAAGACATTCTTTACTGTGGATGTGGTGGGGCATTGGAACAGGCTGCCCAGAGAAATTGTGGATACCTCAGGCTGGATAGGACTTTGAGCAACCTGGTCTAGTGGAAGGTATCCTTGCCCTTGGAACTGGGATTGGATTAAAAGATCTTTAAAGGGCCTTCCAAGCACAAGCATTTTATGATTTCATGATTGGTTTGAGATACCAGATATTGCTTGCTGCCCTGGGGGTCCCTATG
Source organism: Serinus canaria (assembly GCF_022539315.1). NCBI lineage: Eukaryota > Metazoa > Chordata > Aves > Passeriformes > Fringillidae > Serinus > Serinus canaria. Next base: position 62,504,128 of record NC_066343.1, read on the forward strand.
AGGGTCCCTATGGGAGACATGGCCCCTATGGCATGCAACAAGATGAAGAAGTGCACATTTATCTGTAAATCAAAAACACGTCAGCAAGTGCAAACTTACAATGATATTTTCTTTACTGGACACATAACCTGGTTACCAGGGACTTTCTCCCTCTCATGTTCTCTATTGCTGAGACCTTGCTAAATAATAGAATCAGTCTTCCTCTTTTATTAGATTCTTCTGTGAGTATAGTGTAATTGTGCAGCTGATAGAAGAGCCTTAGCTTTTACAAGATACTTTACTTTTCAGACAAATCAACTAAAAAAAAATCATCCCACAAGTGATTGCGGGTAACTGGGCGCCAAGTGTCAATTTCAGGTCCATGTGTTAAGGTCAATGTGACCCATGTGTTAAAACCCACTCAGGGAGAAAATAAAGCTGATTATCTGCAGTTTCCTCAGTTCACTGGCTGTTTATCTGTATCTCAGGAAGGCTTTCTGACACAGTACTGTAAAGCAGCCGATCTGTAGCTTCATATTACCAGTCCCGAGAGAGAGCTGCAATAAACAGTAAAGCAGAAATGAGATCTGTTCCTGGAAATCAGCTCAGCTAGAGGCAATTGAAACTTATAGCAGAATCAACCATGACTAGTTGAAAGCACTTAATTTTTTGTTTTTCTCAATTTCCACAATTGCTGTTTATGAGGCACATCTAATCAGGAAGATCCAGGTTATATTAAGGAGGTGGCATATGTGTCACTGTCAAAGCCTCTTTCCAGAAATGAGTCACTGAACACACCACCAGCCACTCTGGGGGGTGCAGGACTGAGGAAGGCCCTGACCTTATTGAAGCCCATCAATGCTTCCCCCAGCACAGCTAGTTAAGATTACAGAAAGGTGGTGATCTTGGTTTACCAGGAAAAATATCTATTAGAAAAACACATCTTGTCCAAGGACAACGGGGACAAAGAACCAGGACACACACCAGCCAGGCTGCTGGATTCAACAGGCATTCTTCAGATTTTTGAAGGTAAAAATAAGCTGGCCATCTATCAGGTTTGGGGAGTACAGAGCTCTAGAGACACTTGTGTCCTTGTCAGAGCTGCAGAATAGAAGATAATGAAGCCACATGCCCAATACTGGATTGAAAATGTCTCAATGACCCACCATCTCTCTTTCTCCATCTTGGTCCCTGTAATTGTGACATTGATATGAATTGGCTATTGAAAAGAGAAAAGTCTTAGTGAGGATTGGATGGAGACCTTCTACCATTTGGAAATGGATTCTGTATAACTATCAAATGCCTTGATTTAGGTCCACATTTTCAGTGCTAAATTTGATGACCAGTCCTTGGATTAACAAAAGTTCTATGATTTCTGGTAACAAAGCTTTGTACTGCATGTAATGACCTGCTGATTTCATTTGCAAAGGTCTGAAAGGTAGAAATGAGCCTGACAAATAACTACCTCTCATGAAATCAATTTGGGAGCTAAAAAAGTATTTAGCAAATAAATAGCACTTCAGAGTTGGACTTCAACAATGGCCTAATTTCCTGGAAGTATTACAGAACAGTTACTTTATAAAGCAGTAGCATTTAAGATTTTATTGCTTGTTTAAATTCAGGACACTTTTATAGAGAAGTGGTTTTTGTTCTGTGCTCCCAGAAGCAACAGAGAAGGGTCACCATAACATTGCAGCCATTTCTCTCCTCTGTCAAGCAGCCTGGTAGTATCTGTGCTGCTAAAATGAAAGAGGACCAGGCCATGGGGTCCAGAAAGTGGCACATGATTATCCTTCCTGTTGAATTATTTAATGTGATTTTGGTCTGTACTAGCTGGTTCTCTCCCAAAAGAGCATTTGAGGCCAACTAAACCTCTCATATGGGCCAGGGACTGTTTCCAGCAATACAACAGTTTTTGTGGGGTTTGTTGGTTGGATGTGAACAGACCTACATCCCTTTGCCTCTGGGACTGCAAAATGAGGCCTGTCCAGTTTTATTTACTGTTACAATCACTGGTTATTTGCTCTTTCCCAGGAATTCCTAGGCTTGATTTACTTTATCCACATGCCCAAATCTGTTATGAAACTCCCTAGCATGCATTAAGAATGGACAATAGTCCATTAGGGACAAACAACAGTCCAAAGGGTCAGAGTTCAGGGCCAGAGAAATGTTCCAGTTTTTGGAGTATAAATGAAACATAACATAGTGTTTCAGCCATCTGAGACATCTAAAAGGGGCTGGGAAATTTTAAGAAACCAAGATGTCTTCTCAGTATTGACCAAATTCTCAAACAATATTCCCTATGTGTCTTCAAGCTCTTTTAAATAAAACCTTCATGGTACAATACCTGATGGTATTAGATTATAATCACCTCATATCCTTGCTTTTGTTTGCTAGGGAATAATTTCTTAATAAACACATGTGAAATCCTGGGTTATTGGATAAGCATCTGTGAACACATGGTTTTTTTGTCTGTGAAATTCCTCTGAGTGTTACTGTGTCAACATTTGTTGTGCAATGCTTTTATTTGCTGTGTAACAGGGTGAGACCAGCAGTGAGTTTTCCCGTAAATGTAATTTTTTTTTTTTTTTTTGGCTGACACAGCTTGCAGGGCCCTGCTAAAAACATCTGGGTACTGGTTGCATTCCTTACTGGCTTGATGGGTGTGCCTGGGGGTGCGTGCAAGTATGTGCGTGCCTACAGGTGCAAAACTACACATTTATTGGAGGGACTGGAAACACTTTAGCACTGGCCAACACCAGTACACATCTTAGTGCCTTGGCTTAGTTTTCAGCCTTATGATATATGTCCTATCATTCTAAAATCAATGAGACCTGAGAAAAACCTTGAGTGCAGCAGCAAAACAGCACAAGCAGTCAGTCCTCGGTAGTCCTTGCAGTTGTGGCTTGCACTGCTGGCTCTTTATTTGTGCCACCTCTTAGCTGCCTTAAAGATGGCTGAAGTCTCAAAGCACTGCCCAATGTTCATGTTAATCCATTCCAACCTTCTCAGTGCTTATTAGCTAGCCAATGTATTTTCCTTGTGCAGCTACATGGTCTCCAGACCAGGCTATCTTGTGTCTAGACAGCTTAAAGAGCAGGAAGATGTGGTATACATAGCCTAAAACCATCTTTGGGATTCACACAGATCCTGTTGTCTCAGAATGAGACTTTATTGGTGAGTTTCCATAAAGTCTGGTAAAAGAAACAATATAGTGAGAGAAAAAGAATAAAAGCCCAATTATTCTGTAGATAATGTTCCCAAATTTTCCCACTGAGAGACACAATACCTCTCCCTCTTGCTACAACCAGTGTTTGAAGGACCAGGAGTTTGATTGCATCTTGGCGGGAGCTTCACATACTGAGAAAGACAATATCCAGTACGTGTGTTCTGGGAACAATGGTATATAGTGAAATAAAGATGACAATCCTGTTTTCAGGTCTGTATCAACATGTATGTGTCCTGGGAGATGATGTAAATAAATTCACTCTCACTCAAGAAATGCCAGCTTTGGCATCTTTTTCTATTTGGAGAGGATGTGCAGCAGCCTTTGCTTGTACATATGCCTGGACTAACTGCACCAGTAGAATGCTATCACCAGCTTTATGTACGTCTCAGTATTTACACAGCTCTCCTCATCATAAGATTTGATAACCAGAGTAATAGTTCCCAAAATAAAAGAATATTGCTTGTGTTGGTGAGCTGTCTGTGGGAATCAATAATACCTGTAGTATGAGCAAGTTCAGTTATCAACATAAATAGCGTAATTATTCAGAAAGTGAATAATATAATCACTTTAAAAGTCTCAGTGTAATTGATGTCAACAGTAAATAATAAAACCATGGCTTTGCTTTACCAGAAAATAATGAACAAGTCTTGTTAAACAATCACTGACCAAAAGCACTGCTGGCAGCTGTTTCCACTGCTTATCTCTTGCTAAAGTTTATTTTGCATATTCACACAATAAAGTTCTTTGAGGCTGCATAATAAAAGTCCATTTAGAGGAGTGCTAAAGTGAGTTGATAGTTTTCTCTTGCATGCTGTGGCATAGAACTCTGCTCACTGGCCCCTGACTACAAGAAGTGAAAAGAGCTGCCTAAAGAGCACATTCAGGAGAGGTCCCAGAGGCTGAGCTCTGAGCAATCAGCATGTCTCCTGAGTTAAGCCAGAAGATCTAGTGTGCCAACAGCATCCTCCTCCTGGTCAGAAACAACTCCTTTGTGTTTTGAAGTAGAGAGAGGAAGAAATCAATAGCAGTTTATATTCCTGTGCCCCCTGTCATACACAGTAATGTCCCCGCTGTTACTTACAGTGGCAGCTCATCATCGTGAGCAATGCGGCAGAGCCAGAGTGTGGTGGCAAAGGAGGTGATCTGTATTAGCGTTATGAATGTGGTGATGCAATGCTTTTAGGTGGTAGCTAGACCAGGGCAGGAGGTTATTGAATAAGATTCTATTTGGGCTGGAGAGAGAATGAACGAAGAAGTGATACAACAGCTCTCAGACTGAAAGCAACTGGCAAAATCATCAGGTGTAAAGAAATTGTGATGGCGTTTTGTCAGGTTATGACTGGCAAGTGAGGGGAAACAGCAACTTAAGCCCTGCAAAAAAAGATGGAAGAGTGGAAGTGCACTGACAAAAACTGTCAAAAGAATATATTAAGAGAACAGGGAGAAAAGGGACTTCTCAATGGTGGGGGAAAATATATCTTGTAAATGTTATTTTTGACAGCTTTTTGATGTTTTCAAGTTATGTTCTACCTCAAAACATTTTTCTTTCAGCTAATGGTGTTTTGTTTTTGGCAGGGCACTAAACTGCTGATCTATTTTCACCTGGGAGCATCTTGCCCAGGGCTGCAAATCAGAGAGTGCTTTGGGAATCACAGCATCCTGCTTCATATGCATCTCTCATTCTGTAAGGTAAAGGATGCCTATGGGTCTCAGGGGATGAGCCCAAGGAGCCATGAGATGCACTGAGGAAATACAGTCTCTAGTGAAAAAGAGATTTGCAAAGGATACCTCACTCTAGTAGTGCTAATATTACTACTTTAACAACAGTAGGTTGGTACACACAACAAGCTTTCCTTCAGTTAGTCTCTAGATATACACTGGTCCCCAATCTTGTCTACAGGCAGACTCCCATCTGGCAGGAATTTGGGAAGATTCTCCCATGTCACTGTAGAGGCTGACAAATTTCCTATCACTCTGCATATGCTAATTTTCTGCTCCCAGGTTAGGAAAAAATATATCAGAAGAGTTTTATTCCTTCCTAGGTTTCTATTAGCTTTTTGGTTGTTCTGCCTGGAAATATTCCCCATCTTATGCTTAACCTGCAGACACTACTGCTCTATGATAGTCCTGATGCATCCTTCCCACCTTCACTTCTAGGGCATCTCCTTCTTTTCCCAGCTTGTCATTTTTCACAAAGGGAGCCTGTCACATGATTATTTGAGCAGAAGTCTAGTTTTGTAGTCCCTTCAATTGTATATGAATTTGAATTTTAAAGACAGGTAATGCATTATTAGATCTGAAAGGTATGGATTCTTCATTATCTTTCATGAAAATAGGCAGGTGGGGAGACAAAGATCTGTCCTATGTCTGCCCCAAAGGGACAGACACAATGCAGACTTGCTTCCTATTACTCTGATTATCTACACCAAAAATAAATTCCTAGAAAACCAAGGTTTAATAGTGCTGCTGCTTAGCAGATCACCTTCTTGTGAGAAAGTAACAAAGGCTGAATTTCATCCCGCATTCTGATAATGTTTACCAAATAGTGTTAACTAGGAGGAATTTTTTCAGCATTCCTTTTTTATAGAGATCCCTCCTTTCTGTTCTTGTACCTACTTCTCTGCAACAGGCAAGCCTTTTTACTGAGCAGTTTGTGATATCTTCCAAGTCACTGGCCTCAGATGATGTTAGCAGTGTGGATAACAAGCTTACCCTATATTTGTTTAGCTTAACTTGATCTGAGTTAAATTTAATTTGTCACAGCTGTTCAAAGTTCAGGTTATCTAACATCAAACTCCTCCCAAGTATCCTGATACATGGTCATAGGGAAAATGTATGGTCATTTAATTCAGGTTTACCACTCTCTGCCAGGTAGTTTAGCTAAGCTTATTGATTCCATGGAACCATAGAACAGTCCCTGTTGTTTCCCTCATCTGACACTCATTCATCCAATTTGGGTTTCTTACCAAGAAAAAATTTCCTGCATTTATTTGTCAGTTTAATATCAGTATAGTGGACCGCAGTGACTGGAGATGCTTCTGTACTGAAAGGGACAAAGTGTGGCCAGGAGGCATGCATACCATAGGAATGACTGTGTGACTGGACAGATTGTGTGACTGGACAGTGTTCAAAACAAAACATGAACCTGTTTTTCTTTCAATGAATAGTCATATTCCTTTGAAAAAAACTTCTACCAATTCATCTTACTTTTCCTCTCATGCAACATTAGGCAGCCAGCTAGTTGGTTAAAAAAAAACAAACAAATAAAAGCCCATATTGTCTATTCTAAAACGCTGTAAGATGTACTCAGGTTTTCAGGAGGGGTGATAGAACTGAAATGCCCGTGGTGTGTCGGGGAAGTCACAAGTCAGGCAGGGAAAGGAGTCACAGTTGGAAGGAGAGCAGATCCTTGCTGGACACCTTCTGTCAAGCAGAAGGTGGTAATGTGTCTGTGAGGAGCCCACAGAGAAGGAGCTGACTGGGCTTAGAAGTAGGAGGGGGAAAAATGAAGTGGGTAATTAGAGAGAAAAAGGAGAGAGAAAAAGTATTCAGATGGGTCAGATAAACAGCGAGATGTCAGGGACTGCATGAAGCATCTGAAATGCAGCCTTCATCAATATTTTGGCTGCCTTATCTCAGACTAATTTATTTTATGGACATGGAGAGCTGTTCCTGCTGATGTATTGAGATGATTATCTGGCAACTTTATTGTTTTTTGAAACAGGAATTCTCAATGTTTCTTGAAGCTCTGTGCTGGTTTTCCACATTTCACTATGTTTGAAGACATGAATCACCTAGTCAGTATATCTCTGTGCTATCTATCAGGAAATTTCCAGGTGATTTTTTTCTTGCCTTGAGCAGATATAGAAGCTATTGCTACCCAGTAGACTCACGGTCCAATCACATGTTGTGCCAAATGCCACAAGAAAAAGTTATAAATTGTGGACAAGAGACTTGAGAGTAATCAAGTAAGCAAACATCTGAGTGCTCTACAAACTACTACTTACTACTCCAGAGCAAATTATAAAGACAAATAGCTGATTAAATTTATTTGGATTTCGTTCTACTTATTTTCATCTGTATGCTATTCACAAAAATGTATTATTTGCTCAGGAAGAAAAAATAACCAAAACCCACAACCTGATATTATTATTCCAGACAGGTGGAAAATGTTATAAAGGTCAGGAGGTACTTTCAGTTAGTGTGTGGCAACTTTTCCCTCCAACATGGATATCCCCACAAGACTGCATCTTCAAGGAAAGCCACTCCTGTTCTGGCTTGCTCTTTATTGCCAGCATTAAAGAAAGCAAAGCTTTATCCAGCTGAGGGTAAGGTTTATGCAGGGAAACTACTGGTAAAAACGTGATAAACAAAAGAGATGTTTAATCTGACTATATTACTGGTAGTAAGAAATAATATCTGTTGCTTTGAAAGCATACATACATATTATACATGCTGATAGTACTGAACTTGGTTGAACATCCACTTGCTATCCAGCCCTCTGTCCTTGTTTGCATCCAAGAATAATCAGAAGGGATGGGACTGCCAGCACGGGTACCTGAATGGACTTGAAATATGTAAGCAAAGTTGTCATGGTCCAGCTATGCCAGAAAGAATGCTTAGCTCTGTAAGAAAAGAGTGTAGGAGACTTCTTTTATTCACGAATAATCATAAGATTATCCAGTCATATCTCCAAGGGGACTGCATGCAGAATGACCTCATTGCTGTAAAGATGTGTTTTCTCTAATAGCTGCCTTTGAGAAAGTTTTGCTAAGGCAGAAGGCCTCTTTGTTCCACCGTTTGTAAAGAAACCAGCCTTGGCATGAACATAAATGCATGTGACAAATGTAACTGAGCTACTTGTGCTTACAGGTGTAGCTCATTAAAATAATAATAATAATAATAATAATATAATAATAATAATATAATAATAATAATAATAATAATAATAATAATAATAATAATAATAATAATAATAATAATATAACAACATAAAATGATGATGAAGTGGTTCATGAAGTGGTTCTGTGTTTGAGAAGCTGAACACATAGATGAATTCTCATTACTTTATTATGGCTTTACTATTAATGCATATTGCTTTGATGTTTGAGTACATCAGACTCAACAACAACTTCAGTTCTGTGCAGAATGTTTGCTCAACTGAGTAGCGTATGGTGGAAAGAAGCTGCTTTATTAAAAGAGAAGAATCATACCTCTTACTCTGTAAAGCTTAGTCTGTATGTTTTGCTAATCTAAATCTACTCAGTGCAAGCCTATGTTTGTGTGGCTTTAAGAAAATCCTATTGACAGTGTCAGACATAGTAATCCATGATTAAAATTGCTACTTTGGCAATTGCGCTTCAGCAATACTTTTTAATTCCGATGGAAATATGAAGTAAATCTGCCAGTGGTAAGGCTGGTGCCTAAGCAAGAGCTCTGTTGTGAGCAGTTGTGGCAAGTGCCTCTCTGTCTAACAGAGCCTCAGGCCTTGATCCAGAGCCGACAAGATGCACAGTCTCATCAGCTGTGATGGATTTCACAGCAGAGCTTACATTTGGCAGAGCAAGGTGCAAAGTATGTCCTGACCAAGAGGTGACACATTTTGACATATCCTCCAGCAATAAGCAAAATAAAGCGTAACATATCTTATTTACTCTGCATGTCACAGGGCCTTATGCTGAGAAGGGTGACAGTCTCCCCCCGGCATCTGAGCAGCCCAACCTCACACTCGGTCATGGTCCGACGGGCAGCAGAGCCACTGACTTCAGCACAGACCTGGACACCTCCCTCCTCACACAGCCCATCTTCATCACAAACACAGGTGTTGGATGGCACTAAGCAAAAGCACAGAGGAAAAACACTCAGGATAGCAACCAAGTCACCAAAAAAAACCCAGACTAAAATGTTTCTAGGAAATCTGTAAGATTGAAAGCAATTTTCTGGAGGGTGGTCAGCTTTCACAAGACATGGACCTGTTGGAGCAGGATCAGAGGAAACCACAAAAGTTATCAGAGGGCTGGAGCACCTGGTTAAGGCCCATCCCTGGAAACATTCAAGATCATGTTGGACAGGGCTCTAAGGAACCTGGTCTAGTTGAAGACATCCTGGGTGATTGCAAGGTGGTTGGATAAGAGGATCTTTACAGGTTCCTTCCAACCCAAAGCTTCCTGTCATTTTTTCCTTAACCTAATTCCCTAATTCTTTCAGTAACATTAGCTGATATTCAGGCTCAGTGAAAAAACTAGAAGTAGAAACAAATTGTGCACTACTGGGGCTTCCTCTGATTGGAGAGGCTGATCATGCTTGTGGGAAAAACTTAAGGTGTCTCAGATGCTGTACTCAAAGACTTCTCTGATGTTACTTCTTGAACTGGTCCATGTATCTACTACTCTAGAGCTCAGATAACTTGTAAGATGAGAGATCTGTCTTTGGACACTAACAAACTGATCATGCAAACCCTTACAACTGGTATCTATATTTTCATACAGACAGTTTCATGAAGATCAAAGGATCTACTCCTATAAATAAATGTGTGTAGCTGTATCAGTGACATTCAGGTAAGAAGATTCCACCTGATATTTATTTTTCATAACTGACTTTTTTTTTTGATGTTGTATGCAATTTTTTGCCTGTGTTTGTCTTTGCTGAAGCTGCAGACAGCTTTGACTTTGTTGTTGTTATTCTATTTGTCTGTTCAACCCTGCTAGACAAAACAGATTAACTCCTATCTAGTAATCCTAGTTCTTTTCAAATTATGACAATAATCATGCCTCTAGCTTGGGCACTTCTAAAACCCTAATTTATTAGTTCATATTTCCATTCCTGGCAACCCTTCATTAAATGCAATGTAGCGTAGGACACTCAGGGAAAATAAATCAGGGATTTGAAAACTTCCACTGCAGACTGATTACAAAAACCAGGAACTATTTCCTCTGAGGGAAGAGGCCTCACCTTTAATCATTATACGAGAAACTGGGGATAGACAGTGAACAAACTTTATAAACCTACAACAGTAACTGGCTTTCCCAGCTAGCATACAATAAGACTTTTAATTCCTAACCACAGGATCCTGCTGGGGAGACTGCTTGGCAAAGAAGAGGATTAGTTACTCCCGTGGGCAGTAAGGGCTCCTGCAATTGCTCATTTAAGGAATCTGAACAGGTAGATACAGTGAAAAAGAGTACGGCAGGGGTTGGGTTTCACCCAGAGGAGAAAGTGAACCAAAAGGATGATTTACTAAACAGGGACTAGGAATAAGCTTTTCCTGTACATAGTATATTTTGTTACAATATCCTGCAGGGTTCTCTTTCCATGGTGGAATACTTCTGCCATATTTGGATACGAAACACTTGGCTAATGATTTGAGCCAGTTTAGCAGTGCCTGGTGCTTCTGGGAAGTACTGCAGATGCCATACCAGGACAGACCCACTGTCCAACTATGAATGCGTAAGTGGGGATAAAGATTTCCCTTTGGTCATATGAACAATTTTGTTTACAGTTTTGATAAATCTCTTACCATTGCATTTTTCCCATGAACGGCATGATCCACATGGTATTTCAGCCGCCTGAGGTACTTTGCAATTTTCTACATCAGTCAGAGAGTATTTTCTGCCCATGCACTCCAAGGCATGCATCTTGCAAACAGTTAAAGGTGTGCTTCTCTTGGTTCCTTGATCTGTAGCGCAAGTGTCCAGAGAAGGACTGAAAACAAAAGCAGGAATTGCACTACTTAAATGTGCTTTATATTGGTAACTCTTAAAAACTGCTGAGGGACTGGAAAAGTTGTAGCTAGACATTCAGAGTCTAGTTACAACTTCTCTGTTCACTTAAGTATGTCCTAAGAGTGCACCAAAGAACTCAAGACATAGACATACAGACAGTCCAGACTTCTTCCTTTTCCACAGCTTGCTCAGCGGAGTCAAGATCTGTCCCATCTGAAGGACAGGGATGTTACCATCTTTTTGCCATTGACCTCAGCAGCAGTGAGAGAGAGACTTTAGTTAAAAGTATTTCAGATCTCAGTTATTCTCTAGTTTATGACACATGCATGAATGTAAGTACACATACAGAAAACATTTCTTATACATATATGACACATACAAACATGCACATACAATATTTTTTAAGTATTTTTTAAATTTTAAGGTGTTCAAATATACTTTAAGATTTTTATTCTGGTGTCTTTTAAAATACTCAGCTTTTACTAAATAATACCTTATAATCGACCATCAGAAACCTAAGATATTTCTGGAAATACACATACATTTCCACAGAAATTTTAAGTAAAAAAATTACCCAGAAAAATTGCTTATTTCTCAAAATGCAGGTAGAGCTTTAACACCCACATAAATGAGCTTTTAAAACTGGTAATAACAATTCTTGGGCAACCTTAAATGGTGTTTGCTTTGGGGACAGTTCCAGGAAGTTGCCACCATTTGTGTTTCATGCTCCAAGTGTAGGAGGAGAGTAAAAAACCCTTCCATTACTTCAATTCCAAGAAGTTGTCATTATTTGCGTTTCATGTTCCAAGTGTAGGAGGGGAGGAAAAAACCCTTTTCCATTACTTCTGAGTTTTAATCTCAAACTCCTAGCTTCTCCACTTGTTCTCAATGCAATCAACAGTATTTGTGTGGAATGAACAAAAGAGTGACTATCTGGTTAGAGCATGCCTGTGCTCTCCTGGATGCATTTTACAGCCACAGGTAAAAGCCAGGGTACCAGAGAGCAGAGATAGACTCCCAGGGATGGAGAGCATTGACATTCAAAGCCTAGACCCAAAGCCTAATTTTCAGCACAGCTCCTCATTTTAAGCTCACAAACACTTCAATTGAAACCTTTGGTGTCTAACAGGCCAAATCTGAACATCAACCTCAGCTAAACAGGTGCTCAGTGGGGAGAAGAGGCTGATGAGGTACAGGCAAATGGCCCTATTGAGGAACAGGCAAATGGCCCTAATGAACTTCACTAGGATCACTGAAGAGAAGGGGAATGCCTGTAAGAGGAGGGAAAAGTGTAGTAAGAATGCCAGAACTCAAACCTTGCTAACTTAATGGTCAGGCATTAAGGTAACTTTTCTTTTTCTTTTCCTTTTTTCTTTTTGGTTTTTTTTTTCCCTGTACATTAGGAAGTGGATTTTGATCTATAAGAAGGGCACTAAGGAAAAGAGCCTTCTTCAAGCTTTGGGAATGGTTCTTAAAAAGATGACTTTGAAGCCTTGTAGAAGAGCTGGCTTTACAAAAATTTTAAAATACCTGTAGCATAGTGCATCTTTAAGGTATTTAAAATATAGTATGGAATTCATTAGCTACGCCTGGAAAGTTTGGTGCCTCTACCTGTGACCAAATATTTTTATGAACTGTATTATGTCTTCCACTTAGGTTAGCGTCCTCAGCCAAAGGTTAAGGTCCCTTAACAGCTGTCTGGGTCAAAATGACAGCTACTAAATCCCTAGTAAAGTTTGTTGCATGAATTTTCCTTAATCCTCTTTTGTTAATATAAAGAAGGAAGTTAACCCTCTTATTCTGAGGCACAAGAGAACAGACCAAGGGATATATAGCAGCAGGCAGCTGATAGAGGAAACAGGTGCACTTGTATGCATTGTACTGTTTGGTAATCTGGCTGCACAGTCTCTAAGACAGTGGGGCCGTGATTTTTATGTGGAATTTATCTTTACAGACAGAAGTATAAGTAAAACTCTCTGTTTATATATCATCTTAAAGAACAAAGTGTGTTCCCGGGGAAGCAATTGTATTTAATCTGTAATTAAATTTTTATTATATTTAAAATTGTTCAGAAGTCTTCTTTACTTGCCTAAGTGATAAATCTCAATATCTGAGTCTTAAGGTCAAAATCTTTCAGAGAAGGCAGCTTAATTTACCTAAAAATCTTAAGATCAGACGTCTGCACTTATCTGTCTGCTTTGCACCACTTTAGAAACACCCAAAAGAGGAAATGGAGCTGATTTAACCAGCTGCCAAAGCTTGAACCCAGGAGTTCATGGACCGTGTTGCCAAACTCTCACTAGAGTTCAATGCCTCATACTGTCTTGAAAGTGATTTACATATCTGCTACAGCTGGGTCAGCAGAATAAAGACAGTGAAAATCAACATGTTAAGTTGCATAAGAAAAAGTATGGAGAATCTTCACTCATAAGAGAAATTAATAATTTGCACTCATTGTTTAAAAAGGATATTTCCCAAGGCTGGGAATATCACATCATTGCAATAAAAATTTTTTAGAGGCAAGGAATAATCCTTGTGTAAAGTGAATGTGAGAAATTCAATATGTTTTACCTGAAAAAATAAGGTGAAGGATAAGAAAGATATTTTACTAAAGAACATATTATGAGAAACTAAATAATTCTGCTAAGTCCATAAATATCTTCACTACCTTTCATCAGCAATAAGAGGTAGGAAACTTTTGGTAAAAAATTCATCATACTGGGAACAATTTTAACTTCCTGGATTTACATTTGAGATGAGAAATTTTAAAGTAACACAGTCCAAGAACTCTCAGAAGATACATAGATGCTTTGCAAACAAATTTGAAGAAAAAAAAAGAGGGGATAGTACTCAAAAATTATTAAATCTCATCTTTCACTGTGGAGAAAGCTCTTAGCTACTGGAGGCTGAGGTTCCATCTGTATTAACACACCATGCTCTGGCCCCTTCCACGTGTTAGGGACAATTTACAAGAGTAGCTGGTGTCCCCCTTTGCCCCAGAGGACGGGGACTACATCAGAAATGGAATGGTTTCTCATCCTGGTCACTCCTGAGCTGTGCCTGGGAATTATACAGGAAATGGCTCTTGTCAAACGTCTAATTGCTATAGCAATTTAGCTGCTCTGGTGCCTAGGGATCATTCCCTTGCTCTCACTGATGAGGACATATGTAGCCCAAGGCACTCCACCAAGAGGGACAAATTACCAGCCTGTTCTAGGGTTTTTGTGCTGTTATGGGTGGTCTCTGTAGCTAGTCTCTTGGAAAGTAAAAGGATGGAGGAGAGGTGTGAAACCATTGTGTTCCTGAATTACCACAGGAACTCTTCTTGCTCCAAACACTCTTCAGAGGAGAGTCTGCTGAAAGTCACTGCCAAAACAAAGCAAGTTAATTCTGCTCTCTGAGGAAAGATCAGACCAAGATCTGCTTACATGTTTTACTCCTATGGCCTTATAACAGGCTGGAAGATTAGTCTGCTTTGACAGCTGATGATTTATCCCTCTGTCATTAGATGCATTATTTCAAGACAGTGAAATGATGGCATGAGGTAACAAAAATTACTGTTATCTATATTCTTGCCACTTTAAACATAATTATAAAAAACAGAAACAGGCAAGTAGTAGATTAATTACAAATGAACATTCAAAGCATAGCTAAATGTAATTCACTTAACTGCCAAGGTTACTCTGACTCTGCCCAGGGCCTTCCCTAGCCCTGACTCCCCTGTATTCTGTGTAACTGAATTCAACACACACATAAGCCTAGAAAGGAGTTGCTGATCTTTTTAAATAACTCTTGAGAGAAAAGAGCAGGACCAGATTACTTGAAGCATTTAGGTGTTTAAACATAGGACTAGCATTAGATTGCAGAGTTATGACAAACTTGGCACTTACCTTTGCACACAGGACAATGGCCTCTGACCCTAGGGAACTACCCAGTGGATCTGTATCTGAACTAAGCTCACCAATTTTAATTTTGAGATGTTCAGAGTGCTAATCTTGTCTTTAAATCAGAGTCATGATGCAGAGTACTCTTGGTCTATGTGCCTGATGGGAAGTACCCATGCTCTGCTGAAAGTTCTACCTTGAAATCACTTGAAACATCTTCACAGTTTCTTTCTCCTACCACACATGGGTAAGACATATTTGGTCTGTTATCCTGAAGTTTCCAAACTACTCAACTCAGTCACATAAATCTGGCCAGATTTCATAACTAGAGCCCACACCCACGTTATAGGAGTGACTTGATAGGAGACGTCAACCAGTCTATGCAAACCAGCCCAGATGCTGGAGTGCTGAACTCACTGGCACATCTGTTCATCAGTGCCATTTGGTCTCAGGTGTCTTCTTGTTATTCCTCTACTTTAGTTCTCTTCCTTTTGTGTCTCTCAAAGAACTGAGAGACTGACTCATTTCCTTACATTATTTCTTCTGCATTGTTTATTGCAGAAGATAGGCTTAGATTAAACAGGAAACAGCAAACTCTAATCTGCAACTTATGAAGTCAGGAAAAGTGACATGACTGGTCTGTGAAAACTGCTGTGTAAATGTGAAATGAAATTAGATTACTGTGCCTTTGATAACCCCCTAGTCTCTCAGCAGTAAAAAGAAATATGCTTTATTTCACTAGCTTATTGCTTTGATGGTTTGTGTCCCAAGGGCCTCTGTTGTAACGTTTCCTCAGTCCTCTAAATCTTGAAAACATAATTTTATCTTTTTTCATCTGCTTCACAGATCAAGCAAAATTATGCCTTCACTTTCTGTCATCCAACCAAATTTTAGCACTGCTAAAACCCACTGACAGTTCTGACAAGGCAGGTAAGTGATGAAGAGGACATTGACTGAGGTGTAAAACAAACCAAGTATGTCTCTTCCTCATGTAAGTAAAGTTTTCTCCTCTATCATAGACTAAAAACTTAATAAATGTAATTGGTCTTGAATGAAGTGAGAATCTAATTGCCAAATTGAGCCTGAACTTACCCACACTCATAGGGCATTTTGCACACACATTGTGACTGATATACCTTCTCCCATGGCTGACATTTAGGCTCTGTCACTTCTGTTTTCACATTGGGCACTGAAGTAGAAGAACACATAGATATAAAGGGTCAGAAAAACAAGATCTGCTGTGAAATTATCATTTGACTTTAAAAGGCACTGAATTATATAGTCATGACATGAAATCATATCCTACATGGTCATTAAAAGTATCTACTACAGGGAAGTAATCAACAGTATTAAAAAGATATGATACACTTTGCGAAGTTACTGTTCAGTAATTTATCCATGGGTCACCAGCCAGATGGAAAGAGACAAGAACTATGCTAAAACTTAAACATTCATCTCATTTCTGCAGAAGTTATTTGTTTCTGCTAAATTTAGCACTGCTGAATCATAGCTGGGAATAGTTTTATTGTTGGGTTTCAGAATTATTGACTTCACTGTTGTCACTAGAAAAGCTAAGGATCCAAAACCCTATGTCAACCCAAATACCTTTATACACTGATGGTAATGAAAATTACAAGTTCCATCATCCGTCCGCAGTTTGTACCAACTTTTAAAATAAAAATAATAGAAATTATTGGGGAATTTTCATGATCGAAGGTGTACCATTCTTAAAGTAGAGAGTTGTACTCCAAATTTTGCTAAACATTTCTTTGTAGGGTTCTGTGGCATGTTAACAGAAAGACCTTGCTAAATCCATATGGACTTTGCTAAATCCAATTTCCAAGTAGGTTTTATCCTGATTTTTTTCAGATTGCATGTCTGCTAACATGAAAATTTAGATTGCCTTTCCTAAAAAAATACCTTCCTTACAGATTAAGACTTGCTAAGCAAAACAGACAAATTATCAGAGAAGAAGAAAAAAAAAATTAAAAGAAAAAGTAAGAATTTCAGTGCATTATGATACAGACAGCAAGCATAACCCTGTCTTCCTGCAGAGGGGAAATTTTCACCAAAAATCACTGCATTTTCTTTATCTCCTGGGTAAGTGGTTGCATAGTGATTAAGCACTCCCATCCAAACTTATGTATGCCTTTGTGTCTGTGAATACTTATCTTCATAATTTTTACCCTTCTTATCTCATACTCCTTGAGTTTTTAACTGTTATTAATTAAATTGTTGTTCTTTATTTTTTTAACTTTTATACTAATATAATGCTTCCATACAGCCAAGCACAAGCTGTTTTTCTTTCTGATGGAAGCTTTTGAAACTTTCCAATTATTGCTGGAATTTGAGAACATGATGTTAGCAAAAAAACAAAAAACCAAATGGAAATCAGTCACTGAGGCTCAGCCTAAGTAACTGGTAACAGCAGTTCAGCACTGCTGCTCTGGCAGTTTAGCAGCAGCAAGTCATTTATGTACAGCTATGCCATTCCTTCAGAATCACTACACTTCCTGTTGATGTGTTTATGACAGCAGATGATTTACACCAGGAATCTCACAGGACTTCTGCCTTTTGAAGTCTAAGCCTGACTGTCACCTTCTTTTTTCTGCAGCTGAGGCAATGTCAGCAGCATTGGCTGATAAGGAGAGGACAGAATAAAATGTAGGAGATGTGCCTAGTCTCCTGCAGCAGTGCTTGTTGTCCCCAGTCAAGGGTCTCCCAAGGTGAATATGTGGGACCTCAGGTGAAGATGTGGTATGCTTGAAGCACAAGCAGCTTGGGTGCCTCTGTGTCGCTGATCAGCATCACAACAGTGCTCAAGAGAAATTCTTGTCTGTCTTCCACAGCTGGAAGAGGTGAGTTAGAGCTGCTTGAAGCTATAGCCTATTTCTCTTTCTGCCACTGCTGCCCATATCAAACTAGAGCTTAAACAATATGAACTTAAAGCAGCATTTTCCCATTGCTTCCAGTTCCTGGATATGTAATTCATATCAGCTGACTGCCAGATCAGCAAAAGTAGTCACCCAGCCCTGTCATCCTCTTTCACAAGAGGCTCTGGTGCACTGAACAGCTTCTAGATTGAAAAATCTAAGGTGTAGTTCATATAGTGGTAGTGTTATACAATGTGTGAAAAGTCAAACATATTTTGGTGGCAGAATAGACATCATAAATCCCAGGCAATCTCTTACAATAGATAGTGACAACACTCAATAGCAATAGGGGAATGGGAAGCAAAAAGCCTTAATGAAACTTCAATGAAATGCCTTCAGGCATCTTGTTTGCACAGACCACAGAAAACACACCCCCATGTTTTCTGCGTTTCTTGCTGGTAATGTAAGTATGGCTTCTCTATCACTATCTCAGCAATAGCTCTTTATATATGTAAACTTCATAAAGCTTAGTTGGAAAGAAACTCCTGCACTGTACTTGAGGACTGCAGTGGCTTACCTGGTCTCTTGCACTGGATAGTCTTCACATCAGGAGACCACTTGAGGCTGGGCTCACACAAAATAGTGTGTGCCCCTTCCAAGTGCATGCCATGTGGACAAGACAGAGTTATTCTCTCACCAATCTCGTACACAGGTTTCCATGGCTCTCCTTGCAAACCCCCCTCCAGCTCAGGCAGGAGACAAGCAGTTTCTGCGGATGGAGGCATTTGAGACAGCTGCAGTAAATCAGTGGATTGCGCAAAGCAGTCATGCATTTTATTTTCTCAAAAATTCCTTTAAAAATTGAATGGAGAGGTTAACTGACTTTCCTGTAGAAAGCTATCAGTCAGGATATTAACTCATCACACCAGTCAAACATGCAAAACTAGGGACACAGAGCCAATATATTCTCCTACTGCCTGCAGGTGCAGCGCTAGCTGTATGAGGGCTTCCCTCTCCTTAGGACCCATGTTTCTGTTGACAGTTCCCATTAGGCAACAGCTTCCTAGTAGATGGATATCATACATATGGGACCCTGGGAGAATATGTCCTGGTATCCACAGAGATAGCCTTAGAACTAGATTTTATGGGTGGTTTCAAATCCAGCATTACAGTATCTGGATTCACACTAGAGGTCAATTTAGACCTGATTACATCTAGGGAACTGGGAAATACAGGTGTGTCTTTTCCGCCCTTTTGTAGCTAGAAAGCAGGATGCTCTGAGATGTTCCATTGGAATTCAGAAATGGAGCTGTAGATCAAAACAAGAATCAGTCAGACATACCCTGGCAATATCTCTCTCCAACTTGCCACTGTAAATTACTGTGACACTTAGCAACAGGATCACCAACAAGAGAATATCCATGTTTGCATGCATAAACAATGTTTTTCCCAACTGGATATGAGTTTTCAGCATTCTGAAAGAAAATGAACAGGTGAAATTTTGGATATAAAATACAAGAACTACCAGCAGCACTCTTCGATTCTGGAATGCAGTAGCTGAGGACAGTGAGAATATTATTGCTACTCTACAACACAGTGATGAGACAGTCTGGAATATTGGGGGCAATCCTGGTTATCAAGTCACTAAATGTGATCAAAAAGGGTATGGAACAGTGCTTTCCTGATGGTGTATAAACAAACTGCAAATATGGCTGTTATCAAACATTAGCAGGGCAGGATAAGATCTTGAACAGCCTTGGCCTGGGGGGAGATCATAGTGACTGCATTGGTTTTGCCAATTTTTAGGATGCCATGTTATCAGCTTTCTAAAGGTTAACATGGACTTGAAGACCCAAGTTTTTTCTCATTTTATATTACACTGTCTTCTAAGGAGAGATCTTACGAAAAATTGAGACTACTCCATGAATTGCAGGGTTTTACATTTAGTTTGTGAACCAAAAATATCAATATAGGAGACACCTATTGATTGGGAAAAAAAAAAAAAAACCACTAGCAAAAGAAGAAGGGCAAGATTTTGGATCTTGCTGTAGGTTGCAGTTATGCAGAGGCAACTAATGAATTTTGAACTAATCCTTTTATCTATTTATTGAGCAAAGAGACTTATGACAGTCTGATAACATGAAGAAGGCATAATCCATTTCTCCAAGGGAGGAATTAGTCCCCCTTGTCAAATAGGCCTAAGCTATAGTGAGCCAAGTACCTTGCCAGGTCTTCATTTCACCAAAAAAAGCAGAATAGTGAGTTAGAGAGGGAAGATTCCTAAAATCTGTTTTTACAGAGGGAAGATTCCTAAAATGATTTTGTTATGGAATTCCTGAATAAGAGCCTTTTTCTATGTAGTTTCTTGTGATTTTATATGTAATCCATGTAGCTCAGTAAATTTTTAATATATATATGGAATAAAAGACAAGTAGATGACTTTTCTGTGTAGGTACCATGGGCCAGTGAAGCAGACATCTTGTTCTGATTTTGAGGGTCGGGCTTTTTTGGTTTTATCTAACTTTTAGTTTGAATAGTTTTGGATACTCTCATGTAAACATCAGACAGTGAAAAATGCTGCAAGAGTGGCTATTCACTTGTCAGATATTAAGCTTGCCAAGAGAAATACAAATTTGCAAGTGAACATCTATATTAACTGTAGAAAAGACATTTCAGGTAGGGATAGAAGAGATAACAGAGCAATAGAAATAACTCACTTGAACAAATCCATTTTCTAAGAGAGGAGGAGGTGAACAAAATTCTGTAGGATTTATGGATAAATCAAAACAGTGCGGTTCAATCAAGCTATGAAGTAAACAAAAGTACAGTTTAGTTTGAATTTAGTTTTCTTCCCTTTCAAAATGCTGCACTCCTCAGTGAAGCCCATGTTCAAGACTCTTATGCGTACATTTACATCACGATTATATTGAAATCAGGCACTGCCAGGCTATCCAAGAGAGTGGTAAATAGAATGCTGTCAAGTTTACTAGCTCTTACCCCATTTTCTAGCCTTATCTTCTATGACATTCACAGCTTCTGAATTTCATTTTCTTTCCACTTAAATATTAAAGCTCAGTACATGATCTCCTTGAATTCAATAGTTTATTCACCCCTCTGAAACAAATTCTTAAATCTTTCAGCAGTTGTCTCCAAGTATTTTTTATTACTTACCGAAGATGCTGCAACTCTTCATCTTCACACACTTTGCTTTCATGCTGCTCTCCCGGGCAGGTCTTCCCACCACCATGTGGGGAGGGGTTGTTGCAAGTTCTACTCCTTGATTTCCTTCCCCCTGAACAAGGACTCCAGGAAGACCAGCAGCTCCAGTGTCCATCTACAATGCCTGTGCAACATTTGGGAATATTTGGTTTAATCTGAAAACTACTCTCTTTAAATCACCCTTTTAAGCATTCGCTCTGAGAGTTTTAAAAGTACAGGCTGCTCAAAACTAGTGATGGCTCCAACTGTGCCCTTGCAGAGAATTCCAGATTTTAATAATCTAATCTTCCATTTTTACCCAGCTTTGACATAGGTATAATTCCACAGAGGCTATGTATTATCACTGTCTGAGAGAACATAAAAACAGCTACCAGCTGCTACTAAGTAAAAAATGAAAAAGGAAAAAAATTTAAGTCACTGATAATTAATATAGGATAGGTACCTACTTATAGGTGGTTGCATTGAGCAGTTAGTATTGTCCACTGTTTTTAACACTAATAATAAAACCAGCTCTTTGCTAAGGACTGTTTAGACATGCTAAACAAAGACTCAGGCTTGGCATGACCCTCCCCATGCTCTTTGTTTGCAGTGATTTCTCACCCCAGCAGCCACTGCATGGGTGTGCAGTGCAACAGACAGACTCTGGAAGCAGGAGGGCACATTCTGCCACTTGTAAATTTTTACAGGTTTAAAGAGTGCTGACCTGGCTCATCTTGCACGAGGGTTCCCAGCTCACAAGCTGCTCCAAAAGTGTAAGGCTTGCAGTAACACACACACTGTGTTCCCTCCACGGCCGCCTCACCACCATTCTGGCAAGGCTGACATTTGCAGGGATCATTTTCAGCCATATATTCTTCAATGGCTTGTTTTAGGTAGTGCTTTTTGACTGAGGAGCAGGGCACTTCCTTTACCAGCTCAGATAATGGTGTTAGCTACACACAGTAGGAAAACATGCATATTAAATAGGTATTACTGTAATATAAGAGTTTATAAGCACATTTCATCATGCAAAATAATTTGTGACATATGCTTCTGCACATGGGAGTTAGCATATTAGATGCTCTAATTTGCTAATTAGCTAAAATCTTATGTTAGTATTTAATATTAGCCTTTTTATGAAAAGCCAGTCCTGCTTAAAAGCATCCTTTAAAGCTACTGGTATATCAGTCATGTTTAAACATATTTGAGGTATGAGAATGCAGGTGAGATAAAAGTACAACACAGACCAACAATGAACTTGAATTCTTGAATTCTCACCCAGATGTTCCCAGCATAAAAAAAATGACATTTAAAGAACTCATTATGGCATTTCATTGGACAGTGATCAGAACAGAAATTGAAGTTATTTTGCATTTAAATTGATTACTTTATGATATTATATGCTTTTACATTTAGCCAAAAACTTCCCAACAGAAATATTTGGGGTTTATACCATATGGACAGAGTATGTGGGCAGTTCCCAAAAGGGACATAGGCTAGGTAGCAGTGAATAGGGCCATGCCCGGCTCTGAACTGTCTCACTTGGAGAATCTCCAGTTATGCTAAACTTCTGGATTCAAAGTGAAGGAGGAGAAATAAAAGGGATATGCAGAAGTTGGCAAGTGAAGTGAAAGCCACACAGACATGCCCATATGCATTTTGGGAAATGGGCTATCTCAAATTGGGTCTATCTCCAATGCTAACATGACCCTCTATTCCTAACCAGAACTCCACTTAAGTCACTGAAGGCTGGTATTGACCTGTCAACGGACTTAGATTTCTGATGCACCTGATCATATTAGCTTCACAGCATTTTCTTCCTGAGCATTTTCCTTTTTTACAAAGTGATCTGAAAACAAAATGAGTGTAGATCACAACATGATTAATCACCAGCTGTAGCTTATTAATTTCTCCTCTTAAGGGGATCCCATCTGCTCACCTTTGCTTCAGGAAAATAGCCTTACCTTTTTTTTAATTACTCTGGGATAGTCTGTCACTGATGCAGCCCACAAGGTGTACATCCGACTGTTTCCAGCAGGATTATCCAGGTCTAGATAACTAAGGCCTGCAACAGCACCTGGGCTTCCTCCTTCTATGTAAGGGTCTCCTTTAATTTTATTGCCAGTGCTTCCTGCAGATTCAGGATGGGAAATACATAAAATGTAGGTGTTGCTATGATTACAAATTGAAATAGAAACAATGCACACAAAAGCTCTGCTAGAAAGTAGTGAAAGGACTCACTGGTGCAGTTCAACCACCTGTGCCTACACTGATCACATATAGGTAGTATCTATTTTTCCAGGTGTCTTGGCAGCTCTAACTTAGGGTGTTCAGAGAAGTGCTATTTTCTGGGAAAGCATTAGCAATAATTGACAGCAATAAGTGCCAGAGAGCCTTTTAAACCAGACACTGGATGTGTGGGTTTAGCATATTAGGACAGAATTCATCAAAGTTATCAACACCTGCTCCTCATTTTGACAGCTATTTAGGATGAGATGAGAGATAGATACATGACAAATGTGTGAGTCACCATTGAACATTTACCTGAAGAAGTCAGTAGCAGTTCATCCAGTTTGGTGCATTCCTTCTTCTTCTTTTTCACAATGAGTGCATTCCAGCCTGATGAGGTACACTTGTACAAGTCTGTTATGCTGACACCTGCAGATAATGCAGCCATTAACAATACTGTACACAGAAAGTGTGTTGGATTCATTTCTGAGTTTTCCACTGGCTAGAGAGGTCATGATCTCTCTCTTTATGAGAGACATTAAGCTTTTCATCCATAAGCTTTAGCAATGTGTGGATCTTCCCACTAACACAAATGCTAGGTAGTTACCTCCTAGTTTAAGTGTAGTAAATTGCTAAAGCTTATGGATTAATGCTCAGAAGTGTGAGGTGTATCTGGGAAGAGTTTACAGTATCATTTATTTTCTCACCTCAGCTCAAACTGATAACCATTATAGGTGCCATTCTGGCGTTTGCTCTTTAATATTTTCTGCTCTACACAGTTTTACCCAATCTTGATCTCCATGTAACCTTTAAGCTTTAACATTGTTTGAGAGTTATATTCAAGTTCAGCCTGAGGAGGTCCTAAACTGACTCTAATTTTTTTCTATATGTACCCAGAGCACTGCAGGTCACAAACATGGATCTAGAACTAAATGCTGTGATTTGAGCACATTTTTTTAGTCATCCTTCTTTTGATCATGAAGAGAATGTAGTAACTTGTAGTTACTTGATTTTAGACATTACCTGGAAAAACATATATATAAATTTTTATTCTTGATTACTGACTTTGCTTTCTGCAACAAACACTCTAGTACTCTACCTTCTGCCTTCATTTTGTCAGTATCCATATAAAAAATAACTTTGTAGTGTCCTCCTAGAGACCCAGAATGTAAGAAGTGTGTCCCAAAATGTTCAATAAGTCTTCGGTAGACGCTGTACTCGTAGACGACTGGAAGGTTGAACAGTTCCTTCCAGAAAGGCTCCGCAAGAGTGAGAAAGTCTGGGCGGTTGTTAATAAACTGAGCAACTTCCACACTGTTCTCAACAACCATCAGCTGCTTACTCTGGGGGAAGGAAAAGCCATCAGTCATACTCCATGTGACTATCAGAGTGGCTCCTAATAGCCAGATGGCACACACATTCTACTGGCAACTAATCAACAGCTTTATAGAGCTGTTAGATATGTCTAAGCAACACAGTAATGCAAAAAGAACACCTGAAGTCATGAAATATGGTTGAACGTTTACTTATAATTGCTGCAATATCTTTGTTTTCCTCCTGTGTACTTGAAAACTAGCATAAGGACAAGTGAGATCTCACTCTTGAAAGATAATGGTGGCTTCCAGAAGGCTTTCAGAAACCTGGCAGAAGGTTAACAAGCTTTGTCTGAAAGCAAACCACTGTTTGTACAGCTGTTCTTTGCACCCTGTTTTGACTAGGTAAGACTTCTGTTGTAAGGGGCTCTAGCCATTTCAAGGATGCTGCTAATTATAAAGGCATATATGCCTCCAATATGCCTCTACAATACTATTCACTTTAGATTCTCAAAGTTGCTTTTGAACTTGGTTATGCTGAGTCTCAAAATATGTCATTATTGGTGTCTGCTTGGGGGCCATAAAATGCATACATTTGTTACTTGATTTTATTTTCTCTAAGATAGAGGTTGTACTTCATAACTGAAAATTACTCTCAAATTATTTATCTAATGCTTCTTTTAAAATAAGTTAAAGGCATAAGCACTGTGACCTTCTGGCTGTTAAAGACAACAGATTTCTCTCTTAATGGAGTTCTACTAATGGAAAATGTATTACAAAATAAGTTAATTTTAACCACAGAAGTATTTCAATCTTTTTGCTCCACTATACTGACCAAGATGTAGCAGAGAAAAGGGGACAATAAACCACTTGAATAAAAGAAAAAGATAAATCAATTATGAGAAGAAGCCAATGATTTCTTCCTTAAATAGGGAGAAAAAACAGATAGTATATAAAAAATTACTACTAAATAGGTAATAGGGAGGAAATAGAAACAGCAGCCAGCTCCTCTGGATTGATAAGCAAGCCAGTGATCTCTTTTTAAAGGTTTTATGGGATATTTACTGTCATGCACTTTGTGACAAATGTGTCTTTATAAAAAAAGCATTTTCATCTCACTACAAAAATACGTGAGTAAAATAATGAAAATATTTTTGCAAAGCACTAAGCTACAAGGACAAGTTATACATACCTTTTGCAGATTTTTAGTCTCTGTCTGCTTGTATTTGTTTGAATTTTCATACTTCTCTGCGTGTTTCATATAAGACCAGGTGCTGTTGAAAAACTCATAACTAAAATCATTTTGAACTTTAACCTAGAAGGTGAAAGACAGACATCTGTATGAACAACTTCATGCAGGATTTTAAAACTATAACCTATAGAGTAGAGCAAGGCCTTTCTGAAGAAAAATAGGCTGATGTGTTTTTCAGGCTGAATCCATTTTACATTTCATAAAAAGTACTGCACACTATTGAAAAAGCATGGAAATGCATTCACACACACACACACACACACACACACACACACACACACATATATATAAATCTCAAGTATTTACGCTATGCAGTAAAGTACATTATGGATTGTTTGGCATGCTTCTGATAAATGTGAGACAAACCAAATCACTGAGACTGACTTCAAATAAAACATTTCTGGAAGATCTACACAAAAAATGCCAAAGCCCCGTATTTCACCTCCAAAAAGCATTCCTTAGGGTGATTCAGGTCACTGTTTATGCTAAGGAGATTAGGTTTACATTCAGTCTAACTGTGAGAGATTTAGAAATCACATCTGAGAAATTAATCTCTGTTTTTTCCTTTTATTTTAGCAAGATTCACACTAATTTATATTTCAAAAAAATAAGCAACTGCAGAGAGGGTACAAGTGTCAGTGAGCTGTGTTTAGGGAAGCGCACCTGCCAAAGGTCCCTGCAAACTTTGCATCATTCTCCCCTTTAATCCTGACTATAAATACAAAGCTATTCTTGAAGAAAACATACCTGAAAATTATAAGCGAGAACACTTTCACTCAGCCTGTAGTATTCTCTCCTATCGCCGCTAAAGACCTTTCTGCATTGCCCTCCAAAGCTTTTTGTATGAATGACTCTTCCCTTAGTCTCACCAGTAATAATATCAAAGCTACAAGAAGAAAAAACATGTCATTAAGACAGAGACAAAAATTACAGAGCCATTATAACTGAGTGCTGTATCTGCAAGTCATGATCACAGGTTTATTTTACCACAGGGTTATCACCTGGTAGACTTTTATCCATGCGGAACTGCAGTACACATAGCATGTTACAGCATTGAAAGGGAAATGTTGGTCTTGATTTGTCAACAAAAACTAACATGTCATTCTCTTTAAGATATTTATATCTGTCTCAACTGATTTTAAGTTTTATTGTTTGAACAATTACTGCTACACAGGAACAACAGGACATCCATTCCAAAATGGGGCTGGAGATGGGGACGGTTATTATATCTGAGGTGTAGCATAACAAGTGATAAATCAACACCAAAGAAACTTAATTATTTGACAGGTTGTAGTTCAGATGTAGAAACAGAAGTCCATTTGAATCTAGAGTGCTAAATTCAACAGCAATGAACAAAAAGAATAAACATTTTTGGCTCCTTTTTTCTATCCTGAAGGTCATATGTTACTATTTTAAATTTGATTTAATATCTTAGTAGCTGTCTTTCAATGGCAGGAACAAAACACTAGAAGCTTTATTCAGTGCTTCAGGTCAAAGGACCTGTACATCCTGCACTGAACCACTGGCATGGTGGAAGCAGTTATACTGAACATTTTTGCATATGGGATGTTTTACCATAAGCTCAGAAAATCTATCTATACATCCAGAGCTTGCAAATACATCAAAATGTAGAGTGCATTTGGTACCACTACTACTGAGCCTGGCACAGAACATTACCCTGCTCCTGTAAGTTCTGAATTCAGAGGTGTTTTGTCAATATCGCATACAGTTTTCCTCTCTTCACATCGATCTTCATCTGCACCATCATCCTCACAGTCTTGATCGCCATTGCACACTAAGGATCTGCTAATACACTGACCTAAATCAGGACAAACATAAATGGAAAAAAGAAGCTTTCTTAGTTTAAAAATAGATCACTTAAAATCAAAGCAGAAGTCCTATTAATCTACTACATTAATTATCATATTCACTCCCATGATGAACAGACTGTGTTCATGAGGGCTTGTGAAGCATTAAAAGTAGACATAAAGAAATAGTGCATAGCACACTCGAGAGAGCCATAGCCATTCAAGGCTTATGATATATCAGTGAAACAGCTGACTTCTAGATCTGCTTCCTAAGCTTTCACCCTTTGACCCAAATCCTTTTAGTGATTAACTGTGTTGTCTCCCTAGTAGAAACAAACAAGTTTATCACGGTCCTCTCTGACAAATATATGCCAATGAGATAATGTGCTCCTCTGTGAAGTTTTGGGAGATGCTTGGATACATTTTATGGAGCATTAGTTTTCATGATCCAGGTCATTTCATATTTGAAAATAGCCTAGAACAGCTGCAAGACATCAGTGTAAGGTTGCATTCCTTAACTACCTTTTTATAACTGAAAAAACCCTGTTCTCTGGGGCTAACAAGGCAGAATGAGTTAGAGAGGGTACCAGGGCTACAGCATATTATCTTCAATGCTCTGCAATACTCCAGATTAAATTAAAAGCATGCATAGTCGAGACTGGAAACAAAGGAAATATTCACCTGAGTCAAATTCACCTGTAGATCAAGAACACTGCAAATACATTACCCATTTACTGAATTTGAAAAATAACAAGGTTGTTTTCTTAACTTCATGAGTGGAAATTATTAAAAATTATCTTGGGTGGTACCTGAGAAACACCTGAACCGATCACCACAGCCATCTTCTGTTGGGCATCCCCTTGTGGGGGTACATGGTCTTGTTTCAAAGGTATGCCCAGAGCAGGGATTTCCCCCATACTGGCCATAAACTGCCACTGTCCGTCTCCTAATCTGAATGCAAATCAAAAGATATTTTAGGAAATACAAATGCAAAGCCAGAATAGTTTGCTACTGTGAAGACACCGCTGCTGGGAAGGCACTGTCTGCTACTACTCCAGACATTCAGTATTTTTTCTGAGAACAGTCACACCTGGTATTACCACCATAAGGTAGCAAACTCTCAAGTTCATAGAAAGACAACACTTTAGTTTGTAATGTCTTTAGCCTGGTGCACGAGCTTGGCTTGGTTTATTCAAAAATCTAATATGTAACTGAAGCCAAGAGAAAGCTGCTAAGAAAATTAAGTGGTTTTTTTTTTACATTTTTAATAGGACTAGCCATGCCTGATATGAATTTCTTAATGTTTTTCAAGGTAAACAACATCATTAAGGAAGATGATAAAATCTTGCATCCAGTAGGCTAGTTTTTGTTTCTAAAAAAAGTAAGTACTATCTCGTTGCACATCTTCAATATTGACTAATCCCTCCTTAATTGGTATAACATCAAAGTAAATGAGAAGGAAAATCAAACACAAGTGTCTTGCACATCTAGAGTTGCAGTGGAAAAATTATCAACTTATTTTCATTGAAGGTAACACTTTGAAACCAAGTTTTCTTCCCTTGACATGATGCCACCAATGAAAAGTCAGTGGAATTGGTACAAACAAGCATCAGCAGAGGAATATCTGTGTTTACCAGACAGGTAAGCTGAGCTTTTTGAAACTATCGCCAAAATAAAAAGAGCACAAATTATTTTACAACATGAACATCGTAGCTCTGAAAGGAAACATATTGGGACAGAATGGAGGATTTATCTTCTTAGTTCTTTGCTCTTCGGTCTTCTTGTTCTGCTGGGGATTTTGTCTGAGAATCTCATTTGGGGGTTGAATGTTAGAATGGCTTCTTAATTACTGGGGAGAAAATTATATGCTAATGAGGTTCTGAATACAGAAAAGATGTGTCCATCTTTACCTGTTTTTGAGTACAGCCATTGCACTCGGACCAAGGGCCAAAAGAATTCCAGCGGCAATGGATTGGAGAAGGGCTGCTCCGGTATTGGTTTTTGCATTAAAAATAAACAAACAAAACCCAATCAAAACACAACAGAGGAAAAACATCAACAAAAAACCCACCCTGACCCCCCCCCCCAAAACCCCTCCCCCAAATAAAAAACAACAAGCAAAAGAAAAGAGAGGGGAAAATCATCAGGGATCTCCATCCATGAGCATGAGTGCAAAACGTCCCTAAAAGGCAAAGCAAGCCTTCCATAATAGTTAGGATATGACCAAGTTTACTATAAAACAAATTGGATTTGCTTTTCATGTGTCAGAATTAAATCAGTCCCAGCTTGGCCTTTCTGACCATTGGAAAGAAGAAACTAGACATATTCACCTAGCCTAAAGATCAGCCACAAAAGAAACTGCTAGTTTCCATGGGAGGTTTTGGGGGTACAACTTGTCCCTGGGACTGGGGCTGGCTTGGGGTAAGCTGTGCTGTGTTTCACTGACACAGGTTGCTGTGCCTCACGCCACCACTGTGTACCCTCTTCCCCAAGGACGGCTGAATCTTCTGGGTAGAAATTAAAGGACACCATAATCCCTTACTGTTGTTGTCACTAGTGGCAGTGCCAGAGATGACATCAAACAGTATGTATTTCTCAGAAAATACAGTTTGTATTTCCCAGGAAATATACCTGATGACCCCTTGAAACCCTGCCTCACATCACACACCATAATTATACATGCTTAAGTTTCAGCATGTATTTTATTAAACAAATATTCACCTGGAAAGAATGGGAAAGAAGCCTGAAATTTCCAGCAACAGAAAAATCCTCAGCACCTGAAAAAAAAGGGAAGTAAAAGCAAATTTACTTTGCTTTCCTACTTTTTCCTGCCTTTTTAGGTCATGCAGTTGTTCAAGGTTTCTGCAATCCATACACTAATCAGCTTTAGAAATAAAAGAAAAATGTCTCACAGATTTTTCAGCTTTGTTGTGCAAGCTTAATTTTAAATTTTCTTCTTTCTTGCAATACTGTCCAATTACTTTTTTTTTTTCAGCTATTTCTCCATATAAATTAATATTTCATTGCACTTTTCATTTTCACTTCATCAGTACAATTTAAGTAATCAATTTTCTTACCTTCATGTTAGATAAAATACTCAGATATACAGCAATTACCAGGGAAAATGCACCTCTAGCATTTTCAATTTGGAAGTCAAAGGAGTCAGTCAGTCTGTCTGTTGCTGTTCGTCTCCTCTCATTCTGCCTTGCTACCCTGCTTTTCTTTCCCTAAAAGGGTTGAATATTGCCAAGGAATTTTAACCTTAACCCATCTAGCTCTCTCCAGGGACGCAGCCTGCTTTGGGAGCTGCTCAGTATTTTTAAGACATATAAATCAAGGCTTGGATATATATAACAGGGGCTGGCAGAAAATTATGAGCACTTACTGAAAGAAGAATCATCTTTTCTTTATCTTCTCATAGTTTCTTTCCTCTGAACAAGCCTTTTGAGAGATCCCCAGCCACATGCACTACACCATGGCTGAATTCACGGCTGCAGCAGGAAGAACTGCTCTAGGATAAAGCTGATGTTGCTAAGGTTTCATTTTAAGCACAAATATTTGTAATCCACTTCCAAAGCCTTGTTGATTTTTGTGTATGAAATTTCACAGTGAAAATCAGTTTAGGGATCTGAATGCAAGTTTTGGTCAATTCTGGTCTGTTTCTGTATGTCTTTTGTGGAGATACTCATAAAGAAATAAGAACACATAATATTCCCGTTCCTTATCCTGCCATGTCCTCTTATTTTTAGTTTTGATTTTTTTCCCCCACTTTTCAGAGCTGATCCACTGGAGTAACAGCATGAAAATGCCAATAAAAATGCTGGGGAAATTTACCTTAATTTATCCTAGTGTACCCCAGATAAAGCCCTCATGGAAAAATAGCACCCCTATGTGAAGATGCTTCATATACGAGATCTCAGCTACTACACCAATTTTGAACTGCTTACACAGTCCTCAGAAAACTAAATGCTTCATATCAAAGCATCACAATATGGTGAGTTCTAAGCCCTGCACTCTGTTGGTTGGCATGCTCTGTTTTCCTTAAGAAGATGCCTAGATCTTGGGTCACACTACTCCATTCATGTGAAAGATGCCTATGTCCACACTTCAGAGCTAATTTTGATGAGCTAGAGCCTGTCTTTGGGACTTTTCAGGTTTAGCAACTATGAATCTCTTTGATAATGTAATTCACAGACTTTCAACACTTCTGTACATATTTTATTGCTTTTCATCAAAATCCTCATGCTCCTATTTAATTTATGACCAATTTGTGCAGCACTGACAGCGAGCATTTGCTTATAAATGAAATTATTAAAACTGAATTAAGACCTTTAATAGCTGGCCCAGAATACAGGAACTGCAAAGAATATTTTATCAATCCAGACATATGTCTTAATCTTTTAGTCAAATGTTTTAATATCTTAGATAGCAATTTCACTTTTCACTGTAATAATATCATTAGCTATAATAACCCTCAAGACCAAGATATACTGTAATTTGGTCCCAAACAAAACATGCAAATAAATGTAAAAAAGGACAAGTAGAGCTAGTAAAGAAAGTGTGTGTGTTGGTAGGGATCTGGTCTCAATCAATAGGTAGTCAAATCATTACTAGTACTATTATCATATTCAAATGAGTTTATATAGATAGACTTTCTTCCTACAAAAAGTATTTCACCAAAACAAAAATGTTACTCTGGCGGGATGCTGTGCATCGTACACGTTTTCAGGTATTTCAACCAAACGATTTTATCTTCTTTTCTTTGGAAATAGGGCCCTGTTTTTTCCTGATCCTGTCTTCAGAGCAGCAAAAGCAAAGAAACTGAACCAACATGGTGCCAAACAGAGGGAGGGCAGAGCTGGATTTGTGCTGTTCCTAGGACTGCAAGTCCTAGGAACAAGCCCCACGGCACTTTGCTGTTTTGCAGTGGATGGGTGTTCAGTCTCTCTTCTAGAGCAGTGGGACTGGGAATGGCTGATTCTTATTCCATTTCATAGGGTACTTACAGCAACTTTTTTCTACGTAGCATTTAAGCTCCTAAATAGTTTCCTACATTTTTGTGTGGGTTATTGACACTTAAGGTAATATGTAGTAGCATAAACATCTACTTACACTTGAAGTTTGTGACTGTGCAACACCTAGTACAGTCTCAGGTTGACTGACATGCAGTTCTACAATAACATCAGTTATAATAAAAGGCCTGACTGGGGAGCTCCCCAATGACTTCCCCTGATGGCAGAGTAGCAAAGGTCAGAGTGCAACTTACAGAGAAGTGGAAGCTGATTTTCCCTTACAGTTTGTGAAAAAGGCAACAATCTAGTAATCATTAACTGTCTCATCAGCAACTTTTATTCTTGCTAAACATTTCTACTGTATATTCATAAATAAATAAACCTTTAGAATTAATAAAATAAATAAATTCTTTAGAATCAAAAACTATGTTTTAGGTGATTAAAAGTGGAGTAGTTTGAGAGACACAAAGGGTTAGCCATAAGCTAGGGCACTTTTAGTCTTGAATCAAATGATAGTCCTAGCACAGGAGTGATTAATGCAATGCTTCATTTGCTGGGTTAATGATATCCTGCCTGGTCTAGAGACAGCCTGAAATGGTATTGTCTGTATTCTACTTCACACTAAGGTCAGCCAGAATATAATTATATCAATGATATTTCCCTGTAGACTTCTGGCCTTTTATAGGATTGATGCTAAGGTTACTCAATAGTTTACCAAGCTTTAAATAGTCTTGTGTCTTCATTGTCCAAGTTCATTATGTATTACAGCCCTAAAGACAGTCTGTGCTCTGTGACTACTGCAAATGCCAAGGTTCCAATGACAACTGAGTGGAGAAAGAACATCCTGTTATTATGGTTTTGAATTGTGAAATTGACTTGGGAGAGTTTTTGTATTTGTTTCTGTATGCTAAGGCAATCTCACTTTCTTTTTTTAAAGCTTTTTAATTGCCTGTTTTGCTTTTAATGTATTTGCCGCATTTCAGGGATTAATGACAATGCCTTGGGATGTGTCTCCATGAAATATGTCAAATAGCTTTACTGTTGTGCTAACTTTAATGCAAATGATTCTCTCTCAGGGGACCTTGTAGAAGGATTCAAAACTCAGAGAGCTTCAGTGGTATACTGGCAATATATGAGACTTGTCCAGAGCACAGACATTTCAGGCTGTATGTACACAAAGGTCATCCCTGGGCAAATAAATAATTACTATTCTTTGGAGTTATGTTCTGATCTTAAAACAAAAGACATGGTGAATAAACTCTGCAGCCTGAAGCTGCCTAAAGTTGAGTTACTGTTCTGTTTTTTCCACACCTTTGCCTGCTTTTATTCTCAATCACCACCATGTGCTTGCTCCTTCTGCATGTCTTTTCTGGCTTTTGCACACCTCAGTCCTCTCTGAGCCAGTTTAATTTTTCATAAGAGCAGAAAATAAATCCAGGGGGAAAAAAATCTGGGTGGGTTTGAGCTGCTTTTATGAGTTAAGTCTTCTCCCATAAAGAAGGTCCAGTGAGCAACAGACCCATGGAGAGGGTAAAAACATACACAGTCACAGAAAAGAGAGATGGGGCAAAAGACGTGGAAAGTGGGAAAATAAGGAGGGCAAGTGGAAAATAGTTTCTGTTTGCAGATACAGCTAGCCACTGCACCTGCTCAAGTGCCAGTGAACCACCCCCTTGCACAAACTCTTCTGGTTTCTGCTCCTCCTAGACTAGCAGACAGTGCTCACTGCTTCAAAGGACTCCCCTGGACAGGACTGTGGCATCCAAATGCACCACATTACCTAGCAATCAGTTGCCTAGACAGGCCTGATTAAGCTGTTCATTGAAGGTGAATATTTATCTCTCATTGTTACTGTTACTGATACTTGCCTCCCTGAGACATTCTACCTTCAGGCTGACAAAAACTGCTCAGATTCAGACTATCTGTCTGGGGAGACGACAGCAAAGAAAGTATGGCTAGTAAACATGAGAGGGATTTTTAATGATCTTTATCACCAACGGCTGGGAGCAAGCTTGGATCCACTCTGAGTCCTTCTCAGCCTGAAAATCTTGTCCACAGAGCTCACAGGGGTCAATAGCTTCTGCACAAGCTCTTCTGAGAGCTCACCTGCCAGATGTGTGCAGAAGCAGTGGTACTGTGTCTACAGCAGAGCTATATGCTCTCGTGAGTCCAGCAACAGCACACCTACATAAAAGAGGTGAATTTAGTGAAACAGAAGGCTGGTATCATGATTTTAGCACTTTAAATATGCTAACACAGAAGGAGTCACATGAAACAGACCAAAGTGAAAGTAGTATTCCATTTGTGCTAATAGTGACACAGAACTACACACAGTGTATAAGATATATATTAGGGAGGACTGCAGACCCTGTTATAAGCAATTACTCCTCAGGCCTAAACAAAGCCAATTTTTCAAAAGAATCCAATTATTTCAGTTTTTGTTGATTTTTTTCTTGTATTTTCCTGCACTGTTTACTCTAAGTTTAATTCCTACAGTTTAATAAATTCATGAGGTGCTTTATATGACTGCCTGAGAGAGCAGTATCTCACACTGATAATCTAGATCTCTTCTGGCCTGAGGTCTTTGTGTTTTTTAAAATATCATCTCTTTCTGATTTCTCTGTAGAGTGAATAGAATGTCAAATATCAACCATTAGCAACCTTGTCCATGCTTTTATATTTCTGGTTCTTTCTGAATCAGTGAATATATTCTAGACTTATTATTGTAACTAGCTGAAAAGCTAAAATCCCTCAAGCACCAAACCTTGAACAAAATCTTTCATCAAAGTCCATTAGTCTCCCTCTGAAAATTTCCATGTATCTTGAAATTAAAACCTTAAAAATGTTTTCCAATAAGCAGAACAAAGTCTCCATTCCTATAAAGGAGAGTTGGGGAACAAAAGAAAGGCAGGACTTCAAAGAAACAGATCTTATTAGGACATCTTTTTGAACTACAGCATTTTTAGGACCATCTGAAATTCATTTTCATTTTCTCAGCTTACTTGAGAAGTCAGTAATTAACCCTAACTGCTACTGTGAAACTTCCTGGAATAAGCTTTTGTGGATATCTTCCATCTGGAAACAAAGTTCAACAGATAAAGTAAGGTTTTGCAAACTTTCATAGAGGCAACAGAGATGCAGCGCATTGCGTAGAAACAGAAGTGACACAGCCTTGACTCCGGCTCTCCCTCATTCTGGATTGGCTACGCATACAACCACCATCAGACTGTGATAATTGAAAACATATACTAGTAATAAGAAAGGGATAATGCAGTTGCAGAGATTCACCTGAGCCCAGAGAAGTTTAGATGTGCTCAACATTTGCTATTTTTTCAACAACAAGCTTATAAGTGTAGTGAGTTATTCTGGTTTTTCTCTGTACTTGCAGTTCAGTTAAAAGGAGCAGGACTGAAGCACAGGGTCACTGTGACCATATTAATGATGTACTTTTTTATTCCCAGATACAAAATTCTCAGAAAACCTCTTCCTATCCAGCCATCCAATTACTTTTATGTAACAGTTTGGATTAGTTGGAGTTATATAAATAGGAAATTCTTTATCTGAGAGTGGAGACCATGCCACTAAACATCTCTGAAAGAAACTTCATTTTGGGAGATTGGACTTGTCCCCACTTAGCCTGAGAAGACATCCCATTCTGTGCTTATTTGGTTGAAGCACCAAATGCTTCATGAAAGTAATCAAAAGTATGGTGTTTCTAACAGAGGTGGAGGTTCTGTAAAACTTCTAATAGTTAGAAAAAAGTATTCAGCAAACAGCAATCTACAAACTTTTCAGAACTAGCAAACAACTTTGAGATTTTTATAAATGATTTAAAAAAAAAAAAGATAAGTACTGATAATTCTAAAGAGAGAATGTAAAACAAAAGGTTTGTGATAGCAACAGTCAAGGAAGCCTCCTGATTCATCCTTTGCAGGGCCTCACCGCAAGAGAGGTACACAGTTCTGCTCATTTATTGGTGAATACATATTTGGTCTTCTGAGACAGTAATGAAAGCAGGTGCGCCGTTATTTGCTGGGGTAGAGTTAAGTTTTTCACGGAGGCTAGTACAGGGCTGTTTTGGATTTGTGCTGAACACAGGGTTGACAATACAAAGATGTTTTAATTGTTGCTGAGCAGGGCTTGTATACAGCCAAGGCCCTTTCTGCTTTTCCTACTGCCATGCTGGCAAGGTAGCTGGGGCTTGTGGGAGGTTGGGAAGAGGCACAGCTGGAACAGCTGACCCAAGGGATATTCCAGGCCATATGACATCGTGCTCAGTACATAAAGAGGGGAGAAGAAGGCAGTACCTGGGAGACATTTGGAGCAATGATGTTTGTCTTCACAAGACATAGCCATTACGTATGATGGGGCTCTGTTCTCTTGGAGATGTCTGAAAACTGACCTGATCATGTGTAGCTGTGAAAGAATTCCTTATTTAGCTTTGCTTGTTTGTACAGCATTTCCCCTGTTAAATCCTCTTTATCTCAGCCCACAAGATTGCAGGTTTTACACTTCCAATTCTCTCTTCAATCCCACTGCTGTGGGGTGAGCAAGCAGCTGCATGGGGCTTAGTTGCCAGAGGGGCTTTAAGCTGGGACACCAGGACAGGGAAATATTTCCATGTAAAAGCATGTGTCATCCATGAGAAAGGTACCCTGAGAAAGACTGGTGGTCAGTTTTGCCCTGAGGTAAATTACAAACTTTTAAAATGGTTGAGACACGGAGAAGAAAAAGTAAATTACTGATATTGTTACTGGGAGGGCTACCAAATTTACTCTGCTGTTAAAATATAATAAGTAGGCTTAGACTTGTCAGAGTTTTGTGACCTTTACACAGTGCAACATTTTCTCAGGCATTTTTCCCTATTTGAGCAAACACTTTTTTGGCTACATATCTTCCTAACATATATTCAAGCTCTGCTCAAAACTGTGCAATTAGTTAACAAGGACTACCTAAAGGGATAACCCAAATCTGAAACTGTACATATTGGCATATTCTCCACCATCTGCCAGAGAAGTTGAGCTTGCCCTGCATCATCTGGAAGACTGTCCATGCTAGGTGTGTTAGTCTAATCTAGGTCTTCTGGCCACAGAATTGTAAGTTCCATTTTGTGTTCAAAAAAGAAAAAGTTCAAAAAGCTCCATTTCGTTTCTGTGTCCCCTTTACACACACTAATAAGGTTAGGCACTATTTTGTCTTCTATTTTTAAGAAAACTGAATTAGTGTAAGAGGGAAATTGTACATGGGTGTTAGGGGAATTCCCTGATGGAGCCAGTATGCCTCAGTTCCAGTAAATGCAAAACTGAAAATGCCTGATACAGAGAAAACGTTCCAGAAAAAACAGAAGATAGTATTTGTAACTGCAAAGTTGAGCTGACCTTTGTTAGCAATTCATTTGTACTTAGGGAAGGTTCTCAGCCAGTGAAAATAATAAAATGCAACAGTGATTTTGAAAAAGGAAAGTGAACTTAGGAATAAGCCTTTATCTTCAGTAAACATAAAACTTAAATTTGTCTGTTCCACTGCAAAGCCTTTTTTTTTTACAGCTTGTGTCTCACATCCAAAACTGAAAAGCAACCCCCACAAATTCATGCAAGGTAAAGAGTGTTAAGCAACTGGCAGGTTTTTATACTTTAAAGTGAGCTTGTTCCTGAGTATTAGATCTAAAGTAAAACTTGAAACTTATAAACAATAAATATTTGTGAGAAATTGATTTTTCCAAAAGAAAATCAGATACCTTATATTTTGTGGGCAGCTTTGCATTTACTTACATAGGAGGATACTTCTATTTGCAATATTCATGGAAAATTTGAAAATTTACTATGTATATGCTGTAGCAGCTCTTTTAACATTAACAGGTGTAAAACCTGGATGAGTCGTGTAAAACTGAATCATCTGCTTACCTTGGGAGACAGAAAGCAGTGTAAAAAGGCATGTCTCTGTATTTCTCCAGCATTTCCAGAAAGATAAGATCAAGCCATGTTCTAAGGAATGGGTGGTGAGAAGTAAAATCATTCGCATTTAGTAAAATCAGACTAGATTTTTAAAATATTTGCAAGATAGTCATTCACATATGCACTTATAGCACAGCAGACAAACACAAGGAGGGAATGTAATACCGAAGACATACCTAGCCATGCATTTAATTCCATGTAAAAAGTGAGAAAATTGAGAGAGTAAAATAGCCAAAGACTCCCAACACTTCTGCAGGAAAGAGAAGTTTTTTTCCCAATCAATCAATACTGTATTTTTCCAAAGATCATGCCCATGTATCATTCATGCAGAACATTTGGAAATATAAAAGAATTGACATTGTAAGTTATGTTTAGACATTCAGCTTCCAAGTTAGTGAATTTCAACCATAATGCCTGGGCTTAGGTATAGGCAGTGTCTAGCTACAAGTGAGACAAGTTTTCATATTTTTTTAGTACAAAAGAAAGGAAAGAAAACATTTTTAGAACAGCTAAGTGTGTACCATCTGTGAATGTGTCTGCACAGAAAGATACACATAAGTATCACAGAATATTCTGAATTGGAAAGGACCCACAACGATGATCGAGCCCAGCTCTTATCCCATACTGGCCCATACAGGGATCAAAACCACAACCTTGGTGTTATCAGCACCATGCTCTGACCTACTGAGCTAATCTCAGGATCATGACTAGGTAACATTTTGCTTTTTTATATAATTATTTTCAATAATAAATCTTTTGGACTTAATGAGCTTTAGAATAACTCCAAAAATGCAAGTCAGAGACTTACATAACATGGGGAAAGAACGGATGTTTAAAACGAAGGCCTGCCAGTGGACATGTAAGAAAGGGGACATAGCACTTATTTGGTCAGCCACCACAAGAAAAAAGCCACCACCATGAGAAAAGTAGGGAAAATTTGAAAGTAGAATTAATGAAGATCTGACCTTTTTTTTCCAAGCATAAAATTGGTCAAATGCATTTTTCTGAGAAAATGACAGTCTTAGAGATTAGAGATACAGTTATGTCTCTATAGTTAGAGGCCTTTTATGAAATCACAGCATGACAAAAGTACAGCTGGAAGAAACCTCAGAAGGTCATCCAGCTTATTTGCCTTCCCACTAAAAGATCCCTCAAATCGATGCCATTTCAGACAACCATTTGACCAGCCTTTTCTCAAAAATTCCAGAACCATCTGAAGGAAAATTAAGTCCAGTACTTTGCAGTCTGTACTGGAACAAACATTTTCCTCACCCCTCACTAAAATATTTTCTGCTGCAATGTAAGAGACATGTGGTTAGAAGATAGGCATTTCCACCT
Organism: Serinus canaria; assembly: GCF_022539315.1. NCBI lineage: Eukaryota > Metazoa > Chordata > Aves > Passeriformes > Fringillidae > Serinus > Serinus canaria. Next base: position 62,543,918 of record NC_066343.1, read on the forward strand.
GGAATGTGATTCAGACTATAATACCAGATGGTGGTAGCTCAAATGCTTTTTGTACCTCCTCAATGAAAATTTTGCTCCAAGCTTATGTGTGCATACATTTTTGCATGAATAATGCAACAAAGTTTTAAGACAACAGTCAAACAAGACAAGATCAAGAAAGGTTATTTTTTATCAAAATAATACTAACAAGCATATTTTGTTGTTATAGAACTAGGAAGTAACTTATAAAGGAACTTGTGGCTTTCTCCTACGCACCTTGTTTGGTGCTCAGCCTGAACTGCCATGCAACCACCTCTGCAAACAATGAGACTCCCTCTGAGAATTTGGTGCAACAAAGCCCCACAACCCTGTAGTGTATCTAAGCGTAAGATTAAACAGAAAGCAAAAAAGAATCAAAACTAAACAAAAGCAGAACCAAAGCAAAAAAACTAACCAAACAAAAAATAGGGTCATTTTAAAATTCAGAATTTTCTGAATTCTGTTGCACTGTGTAGCAAGCATGTCCCAGGCCTTTTGCTACCCTTCTGCTGAGAAGAGATATGCTCTCCCTGTTCCCCTAGACAGATGGAACAGGAAAGATTGTAGTGTGGTTTCTAGTGGGGAAGAAAGCAGGATTCCCTCTGCAGCGACTCTAAGATAAAGGTAAACGGCAGACGAAATGGGTGGGGAGCTCTTCCTGCTATGTTTGTGATGGTAGTCATGCTTCTGCCATGATCTACAAGTATTAGTGCTATTCCCAATTTGGTCTGAAGGCTATTACCTAGTTTCTCTCTCTCTGATGCTGAGGAGTGGCAATAGAATGACAGAATGGTTTGGGTTGGAAGGAACCTTAAAGATCATCTTGTTTCACCCCCCTGCCACAGGCAGGGACACGTTCTACTAGACTAGCCCTATCCAGCCTAGTATTGAACACTTACATGGATGGGGCACACACATCTTCCATGGGCAACCTGTCCCAGCGCATCTCTGCTCTGACAGTAAATAATTTCTTACTAATACCTAATCTTAACCTGCCTTTCTTCAGCTTAAGGCTATCCGCCCTTGTCTCACCACTATGTGCCCTTGTAAAAAGTCTCCTTTCATCCTACTTGTAAGCACCCTTTAGGTACTTACAATTATAAAATTGTAATTTAAAAATATTGAGTTGTTAAAAATTTTTTATCACTTCCACTGTATTTTAGCAAGCAATTTCAGAAGTTAATGTCAGCTGTTTAATTTTTCTTTTATTCATTTTCATCTTAAACAAATAGAAAGACTTTTCTATTATGCTTTTTAGTTTCTTAGCAGGATACAACAGGCTTATTCATAAGCACTGTTGTTTGCTAAAATTTTCTGTTATTGTCATAAAGATGAAAGAACTGTACAGATAATATTCATTAATATTTCAATTTATTAGCCTAATATACTATTACTCTCTGAGAGTTTTTTAGTAGAAGGATTTTACTTGAACTCTACTGTCATCTTGTGGTGATCAATGTTTCTGGTTCAAACTCACACACAAAAGTTTTCAAACTGAAGAATCTGGATATTATGCAGATGAAGTTATGCTGCTTCCGCTTGCTAGGTAACAAATAATCAGTTTCTTCCCCACTAATTCCAACTGAGATATTTATCTCTGCAAATCAGGATGATAAGCAGACACAAAGGCAACCAAACCAACTCTCATAAAAATGTTGCCCTTGAATTCCTCAGTTTTCCTGTAGCATTCCTGAGATGCTGTTACCTATGTTAAAGTGTTTGATATTCAGGAGGATACCAAAAGGCATTCCTTTGATCTACGAGACCATGCTAAGAAATAAAGACTTCAGTTTGTCTGCACCACTGAAGATAATTGAAGACAATAATTAGTGCTGACTAGCTTCAAACTTCTATATATGAACTTTGAATTTTCACTATTCCCATCCCTTTAACTCAATCCCGCTTGAGCAAAGGTGCTACATGCGCAGAAACAAGTGACGCCATATGATGATATTAGACAGGACTTGCTTGGATATCAGCTGCTCATTTGTTACATACTAGTCCTTTCAGCAGTTCAAGTTCAGTAAACCAGTTCAACTCCTCTGTTCTGTGTCACACCACAGGGTGTGTGTGGCTGTACTGCACCCCAGTGATGGTGTGATGTAGTAGCATGACATCAAACGATCAAAACAAATGCCACTGAGGCTATTTGTGGCTCACACACCCCTTCCTCTCTAATGCCTAGCCAGTCCTGGTTATGGTCTCCTTGTCCTTGAACTAGACTTAACTCTAAGGCTTATTTCTAAAGGCATATCTATTTTTTTACTTCAGTATTTTAACTTCAACCAGATCAGCCAGGCTGCAGAACATGATGCAGAACATGGTGTTCAATAAACCCTAGCCTAGAAGTTTAATAGGATCACTCTTTGCTGGCATAACAAAGGATTTTTTCATCAACAAACCTGTCTGGACCAAAATTGTTGTACAGAAGCTGTGATGGGATATCAGCTGCAGTGACAGACACCAGTTTCCTACATCAAAAAGACAGTTCTGAAATCCAGAACTGTTCCTAAATCCAGAATTTAGGTCACCTTCTAAATTGCGTATTACTTCCTATGCAACAAAGAAGCAGCATGAATTACGCAGTGGTGAATTTAGACTGGTGCCATTCAGCAGCTGCCAATACATGAGCCTGTGGGTTCTAAGCAATGGGCAATGAACTCTCTTCTCCCCTGTGGGCTTCACACAGGCTAAGACCTTCTAGAATGGTACTGGGTCAGCCACAGCTCTGCCCATTCTCTACCCTAAACGTATTCCTGAATACCAAAGAGAAATGCATGATGATAGCAACAATCTTTCTTTTTGAACAGGTTTGAAGACATGTAAATGAAGAAGATTATTTTTATCCCACAAAGGACAGGAATAATTCCTGCATTTTCTTGCAGGCAGCCAAACCAACAGACTTCCTTCGGAGGCTGTTGCCATGGCACCTGTCCAATGTCCATGCAATCTTCCAGATTTCTAAGATTTAGTGAGAAAGAAAGAGCAAAGGATGCACTAGATAAAAGGCTCACAGCAAGGCTGCTGGGAGAAATATAACTCCAGTTCAGCCTGTAGGACATATTCATACCATTTAAGATAAGTGGTTTGTTTTGCTTTTTTTCCTGAATAGTATTTCATCAATAGAACACTGCAATTTCTCTTCTGATTTCTGGTAAGGGAGAATTGCTATAAAATATCTTCATTGAATCAAGTCAGGGTAAAATTAATTTTACCTAAATTCAGCTACCTATGTGCCCAGCCTAATGGGCCTGCCTAGTCCTCTCTTAGAATTCATGGAAGAAGGGCTCCTCCCAAGGATCATTTCTTCACCCTACTTCAGACACCTAATTTAAGACGGGGTGAATTACCATTTGAAACCAATCTCTCCTTTTTAGCTATTGCAGGACCATGGATGGAGTAAACGTCTGGATTTCATGTGAGGTAAAATTAATACAGGCAAAGATTTCTGTTATTTCAAAAAGAAATACTCCCACCCAAAAATGAGAGAACTGAGTGAACAGCCTAAGCTACACCTTTTTGGGTCTGGAAGCCATGCTGCTGCAGTCAAAATGGCTTTTTTCCCCATCCCTCAACCTTAGCAGGATCAAAGACCTCCCAGTACATAAATTAGCACCAAAAGAATTCAGCAAGAGGCTACACTCCAGAAGAAATGAGGACAAATTAATATTTAGACAACCATATGAACACGATTTGTCCAGGGGTAAAAATGCAACAGGTCGGACACAACTTTCCTAATCTGGGGATTGTGCCATGGGACTACCCCTTTTCTGATCAATGAGCTCCATGTCACAGGGGTTCAACTCATTCACAGTGGGAGGATTGCTCACAATTTGTTGGCTTCTGGTGGGCCCAGACAGCTGTACTTGGGAAAAGCTGCATTTTTAGTCAGTAAACAAGGACTGAGATCTAGCCTACCAGAAAAAGACATGCTTTCATCAAGTACTGTAAGACAAGTTACACAATTCTACCATCAAAGAGAAATAAACTGGCTATAGCATCAATTTCTGGGTCTGTTTGGGATGACAAGGTAATGATCTGGTAATAAAGTATACATAAATTTCTCCAATTTCCCCTGAAATGAACTCTTTCAAGATAAAATTGTGTATAGATAGTAAGTCTATTGAAGAAGCATAGTAGGCAGGCATGTGAGAATTTAAATAGCAAATTTTCAGAGAATCACAGAATGTGCTGAGTTGGAAGGGACCTACAGGGATCATCAACCAATTTTGACCCTGCACAAGACAGCCTCAAAAATTACACTATGTGTCTAGAGCATTGTCCTGATGCCAAATGTCCAAATGTTTCTGGACTGGGGCCAGGTGCTGTGACCACTTCCCTGTTTTGCGCCATTGCAATGCTTTTGATCTCAGGCAGACTGTGTAGCACCGTGGAGGGGTTTGGGGGAGAACATGGACAAATAGAGAGAGCAGGAGGGCCCACTGCTCAAGGCAGCCTACTTTGAAAGTCGTGTACTACAGGCAGGAGTAGCCTGTGGCTGGACTTCACTCATAAAAACTCACCCATTAGACATTATTGCTCTCTTCAACTACCTGAAAGGAAGGTGTAGTGAGGTGAGGGCTGGTCTCTTCTACTGTGCTTACGGAGAGAACAAAAAATAGCGTGAAACTGAGAGATGGGAGATTCACGTTTAAAATTTCGTCACTGCTCAGCTGGCCAGGAATTGGTTACCGGAAGGCGGTGGATTCGCTCTCCCTGCAGGTGTTCAATAGGCGTCTGTGTTTGGCATTGGGTGATGCGGTTTACGGGCTTAGGGTTACAGGGTAGTGCTGGGCTGACCGGTGGACTGTATGGTCTTGTAGATCTCCTCCAAAACTGGTGACTCTGTGATTCTGTAAAAGTAACTGCGACTGTCGGTGTGAGCAGGATCAGAACTTGGCGCTGAGCCACTCTCTTGGCACCGCGGCCGCTGCTGCAGAGGGCTCTGCACCCGCCAGCCGCCCCTCACACCGGGCCCGGTCCGGGCCCGCAGGGCGCCCCTCACACCGGGCCAGGCCCGGGCCCGCCCAAGCGGCCGCCCCCGGAAGCGCTCTCGGGGCCGTGGCGGAAGCGGGGCGGAGCACGGCCTCTTTGGTGCTGGCGGCCGGCGAAGATGGTGAGTGCTGGGCTCGCTCGCGGGACATCCGCCGCCATCCACCGCCGCGCCGGGCTGGGGGCGCCGCGGGGGCAGGCCGGACCGCGGGGAGAAGCCCCGCGCTGTGCTGCCGCCGCGATGGGCGGCGGGGCTGGGGTTGGGCCGGGGGCTGGCGCTGGCGGCGGGAGCGGCTGCCGCGCCTGGGCCGGGCAGGGAGGCCGTGGTGCGGTGTGGGGCCGCGGACGTCCTGGCGACTCCTGCTTCATACCTGCTGCTGCCGTGGCCGAACAACTGGGCGGTAACGTAGCAGGAGGGGTTTCGCTCGCCTAGGGTGAGTGTGCGGCTGCTGCCTGTAAAGTGAGTCAGTTTTCTTCGGTAGAGAGCGGTTTCGTGCTTTAGGGTGATGGGTGTGGGAAGAGGGGAGCCGATGTAAGTGTGCCGTGGCTCCGTTTTATTTCAGCACAGGGGCGGGGGCACATAAGGAATGGCGGCAACGGGTCCTGAAAATGGAGGCTGCTCGTAATTCAAACTGAGTTGTGGTTTAGCGTTGAATGTGCCTCTGACATGTTTATACTACTCGGTTTGCGCTGGGTTTTTTCAGGCTTATTCTTTTAATTTTATGACTCGGACGTGTTAGTGATATTTCCGTGTCTTGAAATGCTTTTCAGACGAAGGGTACCTCGTCGTTTGGTAAGCGACGAAATAAGACACACACCCTGTGTCGTCGATGTGGGTCCAAGGCGTACCATCTGCAAAAATCCACCTGTGGGAAATGTGGTTACCCTGCTAAGCGTAAGAGAAAGTGTAAGTAACAAACTTTTAACTGGCTCTTGTTTAAAAAAATGTGTTTCTTTTTCTTCAGTAGTTTGACTTGTTTTTCAGTCAAGGAGGAAAACTTTTTGCAGTGTCGTTTTGCAGTTTTGTCATTTTGCATTTTGAAGCTTTGTTCAAATTAGTGATGATTTAACTGTAGGCTAGGTAATATGCAGTATAACTCCATAAAAACTGACTTATTGTCAGGTTTTTTTTTTTCTTTGTCAGCTTGAATAATTGTACCATAAAATGTAACATGCAACCAGAATTACTTGGTACAGGTAAATAATAGTGATTTATATATTTTAGATAACTGGAGTGCAAAGGCTAAAAGACGGAACACCACTGGTACTGGTCGCATGAGGCACCTGAAAAAGGTCTACCGTCGATTCAGGTATAACAATTTATTACAGACTAGCATGCTGTGAAATCCTGCATGGACACCACTTAATGACAAAATTCACCACTCAAAGTTAACATTTTAATTTTGTTTTAGTATCACTTAATTGAGTACAATCTTCTTAAATATGTAATGAAATAATGTGTTTTGTATAGTTGTTTGCATTTTATCCTCCTTTGAGGATAAGAAAACCTTACTGGTAAGACAAAGGGTGTGTAAGAAGTTCCAATGTTTATACTGAATGAAGATAGTATAGAACATAAATGTTATTGTAGTAAGAAGCTCACATCTAAAAATTATTTGTGTGGTATTTTGTTTATTTCTGATTCAGTTAAATATATGATTACACTAAAGGTTTATTGAGATAATTCTCAAAATGCACTTTTGCTCACTCAGTCCCATTTGCTCACTCAGAAAAAGTTCAGGACAGGAATAATGCTGACTGAACTCTAAATAAGGAGAGGGACCAGAAGTTAATTAGGTATTACATCAGATCCTGAGTTGCAAGTTTCTCAGACTTGTTACAAAGCTTTTGAGTTGTACTTCGGAGGTAGTGGGGGTATTGTATGATTCTCACATTTTATAAGTCCCATGGAATTCTGTAGCTTCTGGTCTACACAGAAAAGCTTTATGAAAAATATCTTGTCATTCAGGAGTGTTGTCATAAAAATGTAGATTGGATTTATTAGCAAAAGGTAAGAGACTTAGTTGCAGTCGTGGGTGTGGTTCAGGGATCAATTCATTTTGTTAGCTCATTCTTTTCCAGTGGCAGACGTAAAACACCATGCAGTGTGCGGCCGTAGCTTGCTTTCCACTGAGTGTTGCTCAGGTAGAAATGTCATCCAAAATCAAGCTCAGGGCTGAAGAGTGTGGTTGGAGGCATAGAGGATTTTGTGGAAGAAATACACTTCAGAAACAGGACCTCTTTATTCAGATTAGAAGGAGTGTGAACTAAGATGTGCTTTCAGCAGGGGAGCTGTATTTGCAGGGTTTACTCAGATAATGAAATCTTCCTGTTTCAAGAAGTGAAATTCACTTCAGCAGAAAAGAATGAAAACCATACTTCTTATTCAAGACAATTTTTAATAATGTGTTTCTTTTTAAAAAGGTCTGTACAGGTGAACTCTAGTGATTTCAGTGCATTACTGAGATTAAATTGAAAAAAGCTAGTGAGCTTCATATAAAACATGAGCATCAGAAAATAACCTGGAGCAGGAATCAACTTCTCAAAAAGTGGTAACCATATTTCTACTTGCAGGAATGGATTCCGTGAGGGAACCACACCGAAGCCCAAGAGAGCAGCTGTTGCAGCCTCCAGTTCATCTTAAAGACTCATCTATTTGTTAAAATAAATGGTCTTAACCAGAAAATCTGTCACCTTTTTTTACATACTTCACTGAAATGTAGTATTCATAAAAATACATACATAGTTAAAAACACAAATTCTGAACTGATTATTTAAAACAATCCTTTAAGTGAGTTTTCATTAGGTAATACCTTGTCTTGAAAGGGACCATAATCTCTGCACTGAACTGAAAAAGAGGCTTGTATTACTCAAAGGAGGCTAGAGTAGTGGTATATTGGTACTGTGGATTTGCCCTGTGTGCTTCTGATCTTAGTGTGCTGTAGCAAGGAGAGCCAGAATTTTGTTTTGAAGATAGTAACTATAATAATAGTAACTGTGTAACTAGTTATGTGCTGTCTTGGGAGGCGTTAGTGAAAGGGGGATTTCCAATACTGTTCTTTTTTCAGTGCTCTCTGGCGAAAGTCTCCAAAGGTATTACTTTGGATCATTGTGTGTGGTTCATTGCTTCTTGGGCAAAAAGAAACTCCCAAGCCTGGAGAGTGTGTACTGCAGATACAGGGGGGTTGGAGATCTGCTGTGGGTGGGCCAAAATTGCCTGAATGGCCTGATGGGGTTGGTGTGGAAAGCTTGATACATAGATCTGAATTGACTGTGTTGCATGTAAATAATAATACCAGACAGTAAGTTAGTTAGAGTTACATAAAAATTACAGATAAATGAATTTTAACCCTACATTGTGCATTACTGGGATTCAAACTCCCACTAAGAAAGTGATTATAAGGTGCTGCTAGGAAAGTTTGGGAATTGCAGAAGGTTTACAGGACTTTCAGATTGCCTTGCAGAGACATTACTAGAAACAGAAAAACTTGAGATGCTTTGAACTCCTGAGGCTGTTCTCACTGCTTGTAGTTTTGTCATGAACTTCCAGAAGCAGAATATTGCTTTGTCCCTGTATGATCTGCAGTTAATGTATCACCTGCAAAATCACGGAAATTATCAGCCAGGTGTGAAATTGGAGTGCCTGACTGCACTTTCCTATGTTTTAAAATGAAGTTAGAACTTTTGGATAATCCATTTTACCAACTTTGCTGTTTCTAAACCAAAATAAGTAATTTGCTCCTGTTCTGTAGCATGTAACAAATAGACTCTACTTGCCCTAGATTCAACTGGTCCATTTGAGAAAGTCAGAATATTAGTTGTAGTGATGCTCTTGAAATGCACTGTGCACAGTACTGGCCATCTATTCTCATGGCTAAGGAGTGCCCCTGAAATGTTTTTGTTGATGTTAGGGAAAAATATGTAGGGAGGAAGTAATCATAGATGTGTCCCTATTTTCTGAGAATAAGATGGTTATAAAAGCAGGTCAGCAGAATTGTAGGGAAGGGCTCGTTGAGTGATCTTGGATTGGTGGTATGGCAGGTATGCTGACCATGGGGCGGGAGTGAAAGCCTTTGCTTGACAAGTCTTGGGTGATCTTTCTGTAGCAGGGGATTTTGCTCCGAACAGCCTATTTGACCTGCAGACATGAAACATTGTAAGGGCAAGTGTTTAGATGCATGCTGTTACCTATTAGCATCTCATGAGTTCTGCTCCTGGAAAATGAACAGTATAATAAGCAATACACCATGGTAACAGTGATTGAAACTGCCAGTGACTTGGAGTAACTGAAACCCTTTATTTCAGGAAGAATTTTACTTGCAGCAAGAATGAATTTTATGGACAAGAATTTTGACAGCCATTTTCAGTTGTTTAAAAATTCTTGGTGAGGGGCAGGAAATCAGTTTTTTGTGGGGGTTTTTTTTTTTTTTTTTTCTGTCCTGTTCAGAAAGGATTGTGTACTTCATGTGTCAGTTATATTTGCACTGTACAGGAAATAGATTTTGATGCCTTTCTGTTCTTGGTAGTGTGTTAAATACTGAAAGGCTGCTTTGCTTGCTTTGCTGGTTTCTCAGTGTATAATCTGTTGAAATCATTAAGCATTTTAACTTGAAAGTTATTTATTGAACCTCTGCATAATGCTTACTCCATACTTTATGGATACAGTATTATTGTCTTACCCAGTCTGTAATGTATGATTTTTGCATCCTTCTGACTGATAGATGGTGTAGTCCAAATTACATCACAGAAATTACATTTCCTATTTAGTGTACACTTTTTAGAAGTGTATTGGATGAAGGTTTCTTAAAGGCAGAGAGGTGTTCGAGTGACTACTGTGGTGAAAGATGGATTGCCTTTTTGAAAAATCCTTGCCTTTCAGAATGCCTTTCAGAAAATCCTTTTGCGGTGATGTATTATGTCTTTAAACACCTCCTCCACCCCCTCACCCCCATCAAAACTGCCCTTGAACTTTACAGAAACACTGTCCATAGCAGGGCCTTTGTTACCTAACCAAGGAAGGTGACAAGAGACAGTAAGTCATCCACTGGTAGCCTAGGAATGTTACTTGCCTGAAACAGCCTGAGAGTAACAATATAATGGTTACAGACTTCGGAAAATGTCCAATAATTACTGCCTTGGATGGCTGCCAATATGGAAACTGCCTGAGGACTAAAGTCAGTCATCTTGCAACCCTGTAAAGACTGGTCCTAAGTGAGGCCCTTAGAGCTCCCTGGCACAACCGCAGGCTGCATGAGCATCTCTCTGCAGGAAAGTTCAGCAATTCTTAGGTTTTAGGAGCTAGGTCCTGGGATCCACTGCCCTCAGCGTGGGAGTGGAACAGAGCTGGCAGATCTTGAACTGTGCATTCCACAGGGAGCAAGAGCTCTCAATCCCCATCTGTAGAAAACCAGGCAAGGAAAGCCAACAGCATGGCTGAGTCAAGACCTGCTTGCCAAACAGATGGGCAAGAAGGAAATGGAAAGGCAGGAGGAGGTATCCTGGAAAGAGCATGGGGACATTGCTCAGTTGTGACAGGATAGCGCTGGGAAGGCAAGGTGTGGCTAAAGCAAGCCTGGCAAGGGATGGAAGAGGAAGGGCTTCTGTCAGCGTGTGAGCCATAGGGGAAGGTCAAAGTGTGTAACTTCTCCCACTGTGAAACAGCATCAGTGATGTAGTAAGATTGAGTTCACCCTCTGAGAATTTGCACTATCCAAGTGGTGCGGTTGACATGTCCAAGGGAGAGGACGCCATGCAGGACATGGACAAGATCAAGCTGGCTTATGTGAATTTAAAGATGCTCGGCAAGGCCAAACGTAAGGTCCTGCTCTCAAGGCAAATCCCAGCCAAGAGATAAAGGGATTGAGAGATGCTCTGTGAAGAAGGATTGAGGGTAATGGTGCTTGAAAAGCTGGACATGAGCCAGCAATGTGTACTTGCAGCCCAGAAACCATAAAGCCAACCACATCTGGGGCTGTATTTAGAACAGTGTGGCCAGAAGGGCAAGCAAAGAGATTTTGCCCCTCTGTCCTTCCATCTCTAGGGAGACTTCACCCCAGAGCTCTGCATTCAGCTCTGGGGTCCCCAGAACAGGAAAGACATGTTTCTGTTGGACCATGCCCTGAGAAAGACCACAAAGAAGATGCAGGGGGATGCAGCACCTCTCCTATGAACCCAGAGAGTTGGGATTGTCTAGCCTGGAGAATAGAAGGCTCCAGGAAGCCATTCAATACTTGTAGCAGACCTGGAAGACACATGGGGACAGACCTATTAGTAGGGCCTGCAGTTATGGGACAAGGGGTAATGGTTTTAAACTAAAGGAGAGTAGATTCAGGCTATGTAAAAGGAAGAAGTCTTTTACTATGAGGCTGTTGAGACATTTGAACAGGCTGTCCAGAGAAGCTACAATACTCCCAGTCCCTGGGAGTGTTTCAGAAGAGACTGGACTGGGCTCTACCAGCTTGGTCTAGTTGAAGATGTCCTGGCGGATTGCAGGGCAGGTTGGATTAGAGGATCTTTACAGGTGCCTTCCAACCCAAACCATTCTGTGATTTCTGCAGTGTCTTCAACTTAGAAGCTAGAAACAGCAGAAGAGGTAAAAGCCTAGAGCTGGGCAAAACATACACTTTTAGGGGAAGGAGAGGGAATGGAAATAGTACCAGGTGTTTATGGAAGAAATGTGCTGTACATTCAGTGGTAATGTAGAGTCAAAGAGAAAAGGGCAGTAAGTGTGTGCCTGTTGGCAAGATGCACCAATGATGCCAAGGAAGTCTTAATGCCAGCATAGAAACAACCCGCATTAACATTCCCCCTTTCATATTGTTAGTAAAGCTGAGAATATTTTCTGTTTTGTCTTCAATCCTTTGTTTTCTTGTACTGTCTAATTATTACATAATCTACCACTCCTGGTCTCCTTGCTGGCCCTGGACTGTGCAGGGGCCTGTTGGCATTGCAGTATCTGGGCAGACGTGTCAGGAAAGCCTTGCTGTGTCCCTGAACCACAGAAGCACTAGCTCCCTGTGAGTCACGAAGGGCACACATGCTGCATCTCCCCACTGGTGGCACTTGTAACACCCTGGGTAACAGTGCTGGGGGTGTTCCCACAGAGTAGCAGCTCTATTTACACTAGAGTACCCTGAGTCTTCCCACATATGGGAAAAAATTATTGGAAAATAGAAACAATTTACATTTAAAAGAAATAAACTGTACTAGAGGAACTTAGCAGCAATCTTCTGTCTCAAAATAAGATTATGGAGATAATTGACAGAACTCATTAAGTCAGTTTTGAGTTAATTTTTTGTTTTAAAATTATGTGTTTTTAAAGTAGTGCATGGGCTTTTCAAGATAAATAGTGTAATGGAGTGGTTATCAGAAAGTAAGTTGGCCTCAAAGACTCATGGAGGAATTCCTCTGGTATGTTTTATTCCTACAGCTATTCTAAGAGGACAACCTGCACCCCAAACCCTAACAATATATTACTCAAAGTTGTGTGGTTGGCCAAAAAAGCTCAGTCTTCTAAGATGACTCAAACATGCAAAAGGTGTGAGAGGAAGCAGTGCTGCTGATTGGTATTGTAAAGTGTTTATCACTACCTTTCACACTGAGTAAAGTTCTGGTATTGTTAGTGTTTATCACTACCTTTCACACTGAGTAAAGTTCAAGTAAGATGTGTAGGTTCATATGTATTGTGCATAGGTATTAAATATTAAAATATTAATCCATTGTGATCTTACTATACACCTTGGCCTAGATTATATTGACTTGACTCAGCATGGGAGACTTTATCTATTGTAGGTTTTATGCTTTTATTCTGTTTTAAAAAGCAACTTAATGCTCAAGGTGTGACAAATAACTTAGAGTAAAACTGAATGCAGGGATATAAGCATAAAAGTCACAGTACAATTGGACAAAATATTTTGGTAATACTCACTTTTCTCTGCAAATATAAAAGTAATGAATGGCTTCTACAGACTAGTTCCCATCCTACTTTAGCAGCTCATTTATTTTCATTTTCTAAAATGTTCTGGTATCTAAGTGATTAAGAGATTACTTAGTAATACATGAAATGATATAATTTTCTAGTACACACCTGTAGAGCTTTTTGAATTCTCATTGTGTTGTCATGATCAGGTGATCAGGACAGCAACTTGAGTTAAAGCCAAAAACAGCTTGCAATCATTTGGTATCAAGACACTAAAAAGCTCTGCAGACATCCCAAATAATTTTCCCCTCTTCAGCTAGCTATGGCTTAATCCATTCTTCCCCCCCGCTCCCCGTGTGATATTCAACACATAATTTTCTCCTCATACTTCAATGAATGTTTCCAAAAGGTTTAAGTAATGCTTTTTGCATCACAAAAGAGAACTTGCCAAATTTTCTTTTCCTCATGTTAGATTGCTATCCAATCCCACCCTGAAATTTGACAGCCTTACAATAAATATTTTTCCCCAAAATCTCAGATCATGAACTATGCTAGTTTGTATATTCTGATTTGTGTGCATGTTTACTACTTGTGATGTACAAGATTTTTAGAGCCAAAGACCTAACATCAGGCCAAATAACTTTTATAATTATGCTTCAAAGCTTGTACAATTCCATTGTAGTGTACTGTAATGTTACTATTGTAGTATAACAGGATGCTCTAAAGTGGGTAAAACCGCTCAAACTTTGTCTTGTTAGCAAAAGTTATCAGAGGTCGGTGGAGGAGGGGTGTCAAGCTGCTTTTGGTGTTGAAGAATGCCGAGACCAGCCTGACTCAACTATTCAAAGTCAAACATCCTGAGGATGTGAAAAACATTATTTCCTGCCAGAAATTGTCACTGATGAGGATGTGGCCAAGTTCCCAAGAAAGGAACCCACAAATGTTGATCCAGATAACTGAAGTAAAGCTGCTGTGCTAAAGGCTGATGAGCTGACACAGGTGACCTAAAAACATCTGGCTGACAATCACTTTATATAGGTGGTTTATATACTGTAAGAGCACAGTCCCACTGTTTAACAGACACACTTCTGACGCATCCCTTCACTTTCCAGAGTCAGGGTATGAATATTTCTCCCTTGAGTGGGAACACCCCTCAAGGTTATTTCCCTATAAATTTTTTATGCCATTACCATAGAGGAATTTCTTAAAGTACACAATTTTTGCGTAGAGCAGAATTTCTGGTTTCCAACTGTTAAATTAATGATTATAACATAAGTAATATTGAAGACTCTCTGAATTGGATTTAGGACCATAACTAGAATATAATTGTCCAAACTTTCTTGCTGTCTGATGTATTTATCTATTTTGCAAACACATTCAGAGGCTGTGTGTACGGTAAGCAAGTGAAACTATTTTAGATTTAATAATTCACTTAGTCTGGAGTACTAGGGAAAGGAAGTAAAGGCATGGGAGTTGCCCATAACCTTCCTCTTCAATTGATGATCTCTCCGTTTGGAAATACCCATCCAACAGTCACTTCTTCTCCAGGTTTATATGTTTGTTTCAATGCGGAGTCAGAATTTGAATAAAAAAATTAACCCAGTTTATAATCAACAAAAAAAGAAGTATGGTCTTCGGTGTATAGAAAATACCCAATGCATGGAATGGAAGGCAAGTTAGTGGCTTAAATGCAATACGAATGAGCGGCGTGAGGGGCTGTCAAGGCAAGCCGGAGGGCAGGGTATGTAGTCAAAGTAGTTGGAGTTAGGAGACTCCTGCTTCGTACTCCTGTAACAAGGTCTGGATGTGAAAAGCGCAGCTGAGGAGAACAAACGGATTTCATTTACAAGGTTATTGGAAATATAGATTTCGGAGATCCGTTTTTAAGCGGGCGGCGTCGCCGCAAGGGTGCCACGGCCGGCAGCAGACGCGTACGCGCCGCCATCACCCCGCTCCGCAGCCGGGCAGGGTCCGTTCTCCCCCGGGCGCCCGTGGGCCGGCCCGGCCTCCCCCGAGGGCCGCAATGGTTCGTCCTGGGGCAGGGCGGGCCGGCGAGGGGTGCGCCGTTCGCTTCCGGGTTCGGGTGCGGGCGGGCGCTCTGTGGTTGCTCCTCCCCGCCGGCCCTCTCCCGGCGCGCGAGCGCTATGCGCAGGCTCGGCCCTTGCCTCAAGATGGCGGCGGTGGCGGATAAACAGAAGCACGAGCACGGGCGGGTGAAGATCGGGCACTACATCCTGGGAGACACGCTGGGCGTCGGCACCTTCGGGAAAGTCAAGGGTGAGCGGGGCCGCGGGGCCATCGGCGGCCCGTCAGCGGGGCCGCGGCGCTGGGAGCGCCGATTGCAGCGGGGCTTGCACGGGCTGAGCTGCCGGGGTGGGACTTGCCGTCCCGCTGCGGGAAGCAGCGGCTGGGACAGAAACAGCTTCCTCATCTGTGCTTGCGGAAATAACCGCTGGGAGCTAAATGCTGTCTCTGTTTAGGACAACACCGCGCATGTAACGAAAGTAGGAAGTCTTAAGTCATCGAGCTTCGTATATTGCATTTTGATACTCCAGTACGATCTCTCGATGCCCTTGTAAGGAAGGCAAGATTTCTCTCTCTATAGACAAATAAGCGTAAAAAGATGTGTTCTGGGATTGTTGGATTAATTGGTAACACAGCTGATGTGCAGATACGGAAAAACTTCATGTTTAATCTGCTTGGCCAATGGTTGTAAAGTTGGTTTTTTTTTCAGCTCAGATTTAAGAAATTTTCCAGTGTAGGGCTATGGATGCCGCGCGGCTTGTTTAGAGGCTTGTAGAAATTAGGTAGAATTTAAACTTCCGCATACTGCCATACACTGCAGATGGCAGAACTGCGTTAGTTTACACTGTTCCTGCCTCGTTGTTTGTGAGAACTTCAAATATCAGGGCAAGCAAATTAAAAAACATCCTTTCTCAAATGAATAGAGCTAGGTTTAGGCTGTATTCTTTATTAGAGTTGTGGGGTTTTTTGTTTAGCTTTTTTTGAGGGTTGTTTTTCTTCTTTGGGGGGTAGGCTTGGGGTTTTTTTTTGGGGGGGGGTTTGGCTTTTTTTTTTTTTTTTTAACTGAATAGGTGAATAAAAAACTCAGCTTTTTTCCTCAGTGTAGATAATCCATTGTATGTGCTCTGCACAAACTGTTTTAGCTATTGACATGTTGTGAAAAAAATTATTAATGTATGGTAAATAGGATGATATTTTGCTTCTTTTTTCAAGAGAACCTTATAAAAGGGACAGCCCCAGCCATTTGGGATCAGAGAGAACCTCCTCCCCCCCCCCCCCCCCCCCAATCTGGCAGCTGGGGTACCATTTTTTTCTGTGGGAACTTAGTACTTCCTTGAGAAGAGAAAAAAAAAAAAGTAATGTAGCAGACAAGCATTAGGTTCTCTTTCCGTATAGAAGGACTGCCTGCTTCAGGGAGGGGTCAAAGCTGTGTTTGTTCTGTGGTTTTTTACCCAGCACACTGCAGAAGACTAGGATTGTCATAACATCAATGTTCTAGTATGATCCTAAATTTAGGAGAGCACTGTTGCAGTACTGCTTTTCTTGTCTCCATATGATGTACTGTGTTACTTTTGTCTTGCTTCAGCTGTGCTGAATAAAGAACATTTTATCTATGATGCACTGATTTTCTCTTGACCACACATTTTCTTCATTTAATACCAGATCTACAATTGTTTTCCTGTTTTCATAATTTCTTTCTCTGGTGGTATGGTTTCATCAGTTGACATAAGATGAAAAACATGTTTTCACTTGTTAAAATTCAATTAGGATATACCTTGAGCTCATGTAATGTAGGGGAGTCAGGCAAAGTGAATGTTTTATTCCAGCAGTGGTGGCAACCTGAAAAAATTGGACTGGAAAATCAGTGCTTTATTTGGTAATTGTGAAAGGTCTCCTCCTGTCGCTTTCAGATGAATTCACGCTGCTGGTAGCTGTCACTGTTGTGATTCTGTCCCGTTTATCATTTTCACCTGGCTGTGCCCCGATGAATGAATTCTGAGTGACCTGGTTTACCTGACTGTGCCTCAGATGGGCATTCGAAGAAGTGGCTCTTCCTAGCTATCATCTAGACAAAGCTAAAATGCCACTAAAGTGGAAAGCTGAGGTGGCAGAATACTGAATCTTAACCAATTGTATGAGACACAATTATGTTCAGACTTCACTAGGATTCAGTGTAAAACATCTATCCCTATTTCCAGCATTGTTTTTTAAGCTGTTGTTTTCTGCTTAAACTACATGCAAACTTAATTCCAGATACTTTTGTTTTTAAAGTTATCTTTCATAAAAGGAAGACTACTCGAACTTCCAGTGATCCATACTGAGATGATAGGGGATGTTACTTAAGGCTGTAAATATACAATAATTGTTCCAGCTCTCTGTGTCTAGAGTATCAACACTGTTCTGCATAGACTGCAAACCGAGTGGTCTGGGTCAAGGCAGCAATAAGACCGCCTGTAAATGAACAGTGCAAGTCAGTATGGTAGCTAATGTTGTGCAGCAAGATGGCTTTGCACAGCACAAAGTATTGCTGTTAAGGGTTTTTTCCCATTTTAGTGAAAATATTTGTTTAGCTCATTCTCTTAAAGACTGATTCCCTCTGAGCTTTGGATTGGCTTTTTGGCCTGCTGCAAATTGTTTCATTAAATATAACATAGCCTTCAGATTAATTTTTTCTCCTCTAAAAACTTAATGACTGATACCTGTATTTCATGAGTATGTTGTATTTGGTCTGCATGACCTCAAAATAAGTTTTTTCTGATTGAAGAACTGTTGAACAAGATAGAGACTCTTCCTCCTGCCCTTCTACAATTAATAATAAGTCACTGCTGCTTTGATACTCTGTCACTGTCATGAAAATCTTGATCCTATGCAAAGCCACAGTGAAGCTTGAGGGCAATTAGTATATTAGAGAAAAAAAAGGAAATATAGGAATATACTAGGTCTGGTTTTTTTTTTTTTCCAGAGATTATTTTGAAAGACTGAGCTAGTTGAGGATTAGGGTGCATTCCCTATTATAGGTAAAACTTCCATCAAGTGGTAATGCAAAGTAGATTTCAGGAAGGTAACACTGGCTGCTTATGTTTCTACATGATGTTATCATCTGGTGTGACGCTTTCACTTCTGTCCTAATGTTGAATTCAAAAGTGTCAGCAGTCTGTTACCAGTTGGTATCTGCTGTTTTACTGGTAACAGATACCTTGAACTGTATCCAGGAAAGGCTACTTGTATCTTAAAAGGCTGGATTTGTTATAATTTCAAATTGAATTAAAGTTAGCCAAACGTTTCTGAAGAAAATAGAGATTGAATTTGAAATGTCTCAAGCAAGAGAATAGGCTTTTTGGGATCTTTCTGCCCTGGCACCGAACCATAGTATGTTTTCATTACAATAATTTATTCAGAGCTGGTGGAGTTGAAGGAGCAGAAAATCTTGTTTTCTCCCAGTCAGTGAATAAAATTAAGGCTTGTGGCTCGCAGCCTTGAAGGCTGTGACAGCTAGAATTAGTTTCAGTTAACTGGAAATATTACTGTTTAATTACTTAGAAAGAAAATTGTTTTGAAAAACTCTTTTTTTATGTGCCTTGCATATTGAGCATAGATTATAGCTAATCAATTACTTTCTAATGGGTTTTTTTTGAGTGTTAATGGAATTCCAGTCTAAGGTAGACTGACAAATCAGAAATGAAACAAAGCGGTTTAAAAATGAGATTTTATAACCCAATGCATATCAGAACTGTGTATTTATATCTTAAGTTGTAGACTTGGTCAAATATGTATGTTACTTAATGTATTAAACGCTGTCTTAAATGTGCTTTGTACAAATGAAGATGCAGATTCATATGTTTGACCAAAAGATTTTTGCTAAGAAGTTGTTTCTTACTAACAAAAAATATGTTACATTTTAAGTTACTAATTAAAGTTGTGGGGTTTTTTTTCTTGTGGGTTTTTTTTTGTTTGTTTGTTTTGTTTTGTTTTTTTTTTTTTCAAATAATCCTGGTGTACATCTGTTCCCATTATGGATGGGTGAAGACTTTACAATTAGAATAGTTGCTTTTCTAATTTTTATCATTTTTTATGATGATTCTTTACTCCTGAGAGCTTGAACAAAGGTGATATAATTTGTTTGATTCCTTTAACTGCAATCACATTTGAAGAAAATTATGGGGATGTGATTGTAAGTCTGGTTCAAAGCAAATAATTCTCATACATTTCTAGGTACTCACATGCCACTGCTTTGTGGTCTCTAGAACTTGCTATGGATTCCAGCTTTTTCCTGCATTCCTCAGTAGCACCTTCCCAGCACTTTGTTTATTGTGGCTATTGCTAGGTAATGGCCCCTCTGAATTAGGAGATGTCTTTTCATCCTAATCAGAGCTCTTTTGTTTTTTTCATGTGCTAAACATATCTCACTGCAGCATTGTGTTGGTTCTGGGTCTTGGGTAATCCTCGGTTTAGTTCCCTACAGGAATTCAGACTGCTTAATTTTATAGGTGGCTGTCTTCTTGTAAGAAAAAGCATGCACATGCTTATCATTATCTTCTGTCTCTCTGCTAAGAACTTCTCACTTGTTTTTAGCTTGATACAGAGGCAGAAGGCAGCAGGAAGGTATTTTGTGCTGGAATGAGATTTACAGATTGATGGGTGTTTGTTTTTTCTATCCAAATTATCTGATGAACACAGAAAGATTTTTGTGGATCGCTGCTGTTTAATCACAGCTTCCCATGGATATATTTAAATAAATCTTGAAGCCCAGGTCTTATTTAAATTCTCAAGTGAGGGTAGGCACTCCCTCACTTGTGTGAGTATTGTGTTCAGCACAGTTCTGTTGCAAATGTCTATTAATGTGGACAAGGATGAGCCATGTGTGTCTGGAGAATCTGGCTTATCTTTGGAAGGTAGAAGTCAGGGTGGCAAATGATTGGTAATATTATAATCGCTGCATGTGGCAGCCATGCAAATAGGGAAGCCTTCTAGTAAAAGAGCTACTTAGCTTCTTGGTGTTCCACCTGTCATTGTATTTTGGGTTTAAGGGAAATATTCTTATGGATTTTGCTGTGTCTATTCCAAATACCACTTGCAAAGTAAAGGACTTTAAGAGAGGTAACTCACTGTGAAATAGTTTATACTTTTTAGTTCCTCTGTTTAAAGAACAGTGAAACCGTCCTTAGTTTCTTTTCCACTTCTAGGAATGCATTAGGTTGCATGTTTGCATTGTTTTTCCTTGTTTCTGTTCTATTTTTTGTGCATTTCTTGTCCCATTTGCTACTTATTTAAATAGAATAAAGCTCTGGCGTTAACTGCACAGAATGTGGAGCTGTCAGTCTGCTCCAAGGACAGATACATTTTTATAAGTAAACTGATCAGGTAGTTACACTGGTAATTCAGAGCAATTGCTGAAGCAGGCTTCTTGAGGGAGTGATAGGAGTGAACCTTGCAGATGAAGTGGAAGAGGTACAGGAAAACATATTTGAGTGGGTTGCCAAGCAAGCCAAAAGCTTGGAGTGACTTACACAGTGAGTGGAAATGCTCTCTCTAATTAGCAAGGATGGCAGGGCTTGGGGATATGCTTTTTTTTTTTTTTTTTTAAACCAATATTGCAAAATATGTTATGCTGCAAGACTTCTGGTTAGGAGTATGGCTGGAGAAATTCTATATCATCGGGTTTTCAACCTCCTCATAGATAATGGGGATATGTGGAATGCTAGTGTCTTAACTTGGCTACATTCAAAAAGGAGAAACAATGTCTTAACTGAGCAATTGAAAACCTTGACTAACTACTTCCTTGTTTCTTGCAGTTGGAAAACATGAGCTAACTGGGCATAAAGTTGCTGTGAAAATCCTGAATCGACAGAAGATTCGCAGCCTTGATGTTGTAGGAAAAATCCGCAGGGAGATTCAGAACCTCAAACTCTTCAGGCATCCTCATATAATTAAGCTGTAAGTTTTACTTACTGTAATTAAGCTTACTTAGACAGTAATCTCTTTTTGCTCTCACTGATCTCAAATACATTTAAAGGGCAACACTACAAACAGTAGTATTACTTATTATTATAAGTATACTTATCTTGTCAGAAAAGCTTCAAAATATGCAACTGTGCCCTCTCTAATGTGTTTTTACAAAGCTGGGCTTTACTGCAGGCTGGAGAGTTTCCCTTAGATCTTTGCTTAGACATTCTTTGGTCAGGTATATGAAACGTAATGTCATGACAGATATTTTTGTAGCAGTCATCACTGAGTTTAATGGCTACTTCAGTTTTCTTTTTCTGTTTATGTTTGATCTTTTTTTTTTTCGTGCTTGGAAAATTAGTTACTAAGAACAGGAATGTAAAGGTCATTTCTATAGCAAGTTTATTGTATTTTTTCAAAGTGTTTTTAGTGATGAGCTGGTCATTGAAATATGTTTTTTCAGTGTAGGTGGTGCTCTGCAAGATTTTTCTGAATTAAGGATGTAAAGCTCGATAAATCCGATTGCTATTTCAGGAATCTTCAGTGTAGTGGCTGCCCTTTGTCTCAATGTGGTATTTAAAATATGCCTGATTACATCTCTTAGTTGATCAATAGTTCATCAGTGGATTTCAGAGTAAAACTATGTCCCAGAGTAGACCCCTCATGTCTCATCTGGAGTAATAAATTATAAGCAACCTTGGTTTTCTTTGACTCTAATTTCCTGTTAAAATAATCTGCACTTTCAGAGTGTGGGTGACTTCCACTGTCTTAGTCATGATGTGGGTGGTTGTTTTATTGGTAAAATTTTGTCTAAAGACCCCACTGCCACTGGCAGATGCCATGCTTTTGCACTCCCTTTAATTCAGCAACAGCTGTTACACTGAAGCTAAATTACATTGTGTAAGGCCAACTTACTAGCTCGCTTCTTCAGTGAGCTAGTTTTCAGAAAGCTGTTGAGCTGATTTGTCAGCAAAATTGCTAGTGCTTTCAGTTAATCTGTCAATGGGTCCAAAGGGCATACCTGTAGCCAGAGCAGAGTGGGAAGTGTCAGTGCAACAAGTGACTTACCAGGGTGAGAGAGGAATGTGTACTTGTGGTCTTGCTAAACTGAAGACAGTTTAGCAGATTTGAGATGACAGTTTTTTTCTCAGGGAATCACAGGGAAAATTTTTTCTTTTGCATGTGGAATACTGTAAAGAGAACAAATGAAACAATTTTTAGGTGAGAATATTGGAAAAAACCAAAATCTCTTAAATTTTTATTTTGTCCTTAGACTTGTTATTTCAAAGCTTCAAAGCTATGTTTTTAAAATATAATCGAAGTAGAATGATAAAAATATAACAACCAGAGATCAATACTCTTAAATATTAATATTCATCATTATTTAGAGGAATTTTTTTCCTAGTTTCGAAGTACACTTTTTAATTTATGGCAAGTGAATTTTTTTACATGTTAATGTTGAAAAGTGTGTATTTTTGCACACTAGCAAAGTCCTTTTGATGTCCCTTTTCAGTGCATCAAGCTGTTGATGCGGCCGCACTGTCTTATACAGTCTTATAGTCTTAAACAGTCTCAAAGAAATCCCTTGTTCCTCTGAAAGAGCAAGGACTGATATTCCTGAGAGGGATTACAAATCTTCTGCTAGTCTTTGCAATGGTGGCATCACACAGTGAAAGGAGAGTAAATGGCTTCTGAAAAATACTGTCATTCCATTAGCTGTAGATTGATTGATAACTATTGTATATTTTTTATCTGATTATTTGTATGACTTCAGTTTTAACTAAATGTAACTAGTGTTTTACTGAGTGTGTAGACTAATAAATACCTTCTCTTATCAGGTACCAGGTCATCAGTACACCCACTGACATTTTCATGGTGATGGAATATGTTTCAGGAGGAGAACTGTTTGATTATATCTGTAAAAATGGAAGGGTAAGAAGTTGTCCAGCTCTGCAAATCAGTGACTTGCATTCTGTTATTGCATTTGCAACATTCCTGTGTCACTCTACACTGAGGGGACAGACTTTTGGGTATCTTTTTGGTTATCTTTGTCAGAATGATGCAAGAAAAAGTTTTCTCAAAAGAATGACATGATTACTGTAGCACAGGATTTATGATTAGAGTGGCACAGGATTTCTATGAGCAGAATGAATATACTATAGTTTATAAGTAGTGCAGTATGGAATTTTTACACAAGCTAACTTGGGATATCTAGTCACCTAGACCTTCTGTAGATCTGATGAAATCTTAATACGTATTTTGCTATGTCCATATAACTGTCACAGTCTATCCTTGAAAGTCCTAGGGATGAACACAAGTCAGTCCTCAAGGGAAGCAAAGGATGCTGGAGGTGTTTGTGGCCACTGAGACGTCCCAGGCTTCATTCCCATTTAGGACTCATAACTGATGTTAAAGACATCAAACTCTGGCTGCTGTTGCAGTTCCATGTGCCATGACAGTCATCCATGGCTCTGTGCCTGAGAACTAAAGGCTGATAAGGCAGCAGATAATCAGCCTAGCACCTGGAATCTTGAGGCTGGTAGGGACAGGAAGAAGAAGACTAGTTTATTTGCTTCACAGGACCTCCAGGACCTGATAATGAGGCAGAGGGCATGGACACATGTCTTGCATGGTCACAGAATGGCTGCTTGCCTCACTAAGTGGCATTAATTAAGTTAACCACATTATCATGGGCTGGGAGCAAGGGGTACTGGTTACACCTTGTTAAATGTGGGTGTGTTTTATTTGGTTTCAATTGTGCTTCTATCAATTAAAATATATTTTATGACTGTGGTTTTGTGGTTTTCTTTTTTGAAAGTACAAATGGTTATATGTTAACACATTCCAAATCTTTATGCGTAGCTTTGTCATAGCATTCTTCCTTTCTACTAATCTGTTAATTTGCAATGGCTGGGAATAAACCAGATGAATATGTACCCAGCTGGAGAAGCTGAAAACTGTTTCTTTAGTATATCCCATTATTAGAAAGCTACCACTGTCCCCTTATTACTGTCTTCTACTATTAGAACAGCTTGTGTAAAAGATCTGAAATCCGTTTTTACAGACTAGATATATAGGATACTTCAGTTGCTGGAACAGACTGATATGGATTATGGGTCTTTGTAGGAAATGCCTGCCTAAGTCTGCCGTTTTGGATTAGCTGCTGAGAGCATAAATAGCATCTGAAATTTATAATTTCTGTGAAGCATTTCAGCAGTTTTTGCCAACTTAAATCTTGCGCTCTGCTTAAACATCAAACTGATAATTCTAGTAATACCAAGCTCAATGTTTCAGTGCTAATATAACATCTGCCAAACCCAATTTCAAAAGTGTCATTAAGAACTTCCAGTCACTGAGTAAGTGGGTATGTTTTGTTTGAGTCACTTTATAGCTGTGGTACAAACAACATTATATAAGGTATGAAGCTGCATGCTACTAGTTCTAAGAATCTATAAGAGTATCTATAAAGCTATATAAAGTATCAAATGATAAGTATAATTTATAGTTATATATATTTATAGTTATATATAGTTTAGGTCATGGGAAAGTTTCCTCTGGCTAGTAAAAATGAAAAACAAGTTAGCTTCCACTGTCTCTTAATTAATTAAAATCTTTGTCTGTTGTAGCTTGATGAGAAGGAAAGTAGACGTCTGTTTCAGCAAATCCTTTCTGGTGTGGATTACTGTCACAGGCACATGGTAGTACATAGAGATCTGAAGCCTGAAAATGTGCTTCTTGATGCACACATGAATGCTAAGATAGCTGACTTTGGTAAGTGTTGCTTTATTTTTCTATCTGATTGCATTTCTGGTGTTAGATCCGGCTAATAACAATAGGAAATGTTAAACAAAGTATGTATATTTTATTATCTGGGTGGTGGGATAAACAGAGGAACATAAAGAAAATAGATGTAAAAATAATGTTCTTACACATTTATTGAACTTGTTTTCCTCTTGAGCTTTCTTGATTTCTCTTGAGGTATTTTCTGTGACTGGCTGAAATTGTAAACTGATTAGTTTAGTTTCACTTTGCAATATTTTCTCTGAAATGCTAAGTAAACTTAGTTTCTGACCTTTCTTCTTCAAAACTCACTCCTTTTCTGTTTCACCATCTGTAAAACGTAGGTGCTTAGCTCTCCTGGAAGAACAGTGTAGGGGCAATTCATCATCTTTAAGAAGCTACAGTGTTATAGAAAAATACACTAGTCTTCCTGATTTGTTTATGCTAGCTGTGCATGTCACAGATGCAGAGAAACCTTGAAACTAGGTCTTGGAACCATCTGAGTCAGGAAAGCTCACCACGTGTAAGCATAGTAGGGTATCCATACTGCTCTGTCATGACAGATCTCTTGTAGACGTAGTGGATAATACCTGCTTATGTAAGTGTCCAGTGAAAGGTGTTAGGTAGTGCTGAGTATGCAATGTTTTAAAAGTATGGTGTTCAACTCTGTGGACCCTGGGAATCATATTGGTTTCTGTTGTGAAGAAAATTATTTGGGGGAAAATGCTCACATGGTAAAGAAATGAAGTACAGTAACTTACAAAAACATCTTCCTGTAACTTAGCATCAGCAAAACTGTAGCACTCATTTATTCATGAGTGGTGTATTAAACAAGAGCTTAATAAAAGCTTTTGTATGTTAGACTATGAAAGCTAGCCAAGTTGTACTCTTTCCCCTCTGCGTTTCCTGCTGACCCACAAAAGGGCATAATTCCTTCTTGGACACTGAGTTCTTTGGCTTATGGTAGTCTTGATCATGCAGCCTTACTGAGGAAACTAGAAGAAATTATCTACAGCTGTTAGACTATACTGAGTGCTGGTGAATGCAGGTGGTCTGGTTCTAAAGCATGCTTCTGTTGCTTACAGAGTATCTGAAAAGCAAACTACTAAACTGTGGTGATACAGGTGTAGGGATGTAAATTCATGTTTCCTCCTCGGTTCCTTTCTTCTGTGTAAACTCTAACAGGATTTTAGGGAATTCTGTGGTAGCATTTCCCACTCTGGCATTTTAGAAGCAAATGGGAATTTTAGTACTTTCTTGTTAATGACAAAAATCCTATCTTGCTATACTCCTTCATCTCCCTTTGAGCAACTTTGTTCTCTGTCATGCCTGTGTCATCCAAATTTAACTGTTCTAGTCTAGGAATGAATATGTTCTCAAATATCTCTAGGCTGTGGGCAGTAATGGATTGATGTTACTCAGATTTCTGGTAACATACATGAAGGATTATGTGGCATGCTCATATAAAAATTCCACAATTCCAAACAATGCTATTTCTTAACTGGAATACATTTGTTAATTTCCTAATTTGAATCACTAGTGGTTTGTTCTAGGTGGTAAATGCAGTGTGAAATAATTTTGCTCCCTGAATTTTTAGTAGTTACTCTTATACACTTTCAGGTCTATCAAATATGATGTCAGATGGAGAATTTTTAAGAACAAGCTGTGGTTCCCCTAACTATGCTGCACCAGAAGTAATTTCTGGAAGGTAGTTTCTTTTATATTGGATACATGTATGCATGTACTTCAGTCATGTTGCTGCTTGGTTTTAAAGGGTACAAAAGTACTTCAGTTGACAAACTTTATGCTGAGAAACTGAGAGCTGTTAGTGGTATTGATAATTTTTAGAATGTTTAAAGCTGCTCTGAACTAGCTGTGAATACTTCCTGTGAGGAAGCTGTGATGTCTAATGCCCCAAATGCGTTGTGTACACTCTGCCTAAATTGCTTTGAAAATCTCATGTACGGCTCAGATTTTGGAAGCTGAGGTGCAGAGTCTGCTGTGAAGTTGAGTATCAGTGAAATACATGCTGCAGGGTAGATACTCATTGTAGAGGTAACTTCTTTTTTTGTGAACCATGATTGTCAAATCTGCTTTCAGCTACCTACCCTAATATTGCCTCTTGTTGATTGGAGGCCAGATGTGTCTTTTACTCTGGCAGGGGCACAGAATACATGACACATTCTGCTATATGGATTTGTCCTAAACTTTCCAGCCATGATTTGGGGGATAACTGGCTTTGCACAGATTCCTCTAAAACATTGATAGCAATATATAACATGGGCTTTCTTAGTAGTAGATGCATGTTTCTTCAAATTTGTCATTGTGCAAAATTGCACTATGGATACACATTAGAGAGGAAAAACTGTACTTGTGCCCTCTTATATATTAGAAAGGGAAGAGTAATGAAGTTCAAGGGCGGTGCAGAATAGAACTGGAATGGTATAGTGCTTGCAAAATCAGTTGTCCCAAGTTCACGTGCTTTTAATTACTGTGAGACAATGGAAAAATGACAGAAAACATATTTAAATGTATTAAACACAATCACTAATAATTTTTTTTCACAGGTTATATGCAGGTCCAGAAGTAGATATTTGGAGCAGTGGGGTTATTCTCTATGCTTTGTTATGTGGAACGCTTCCATTTGATGATGATCATGTGCCAACCCTTTTTAAGAAGATATGTGATGGTATCTTTTATACCCCTCAGTATCTGAATCCATCTGTCATTAGTCTTCTGAAGCACATGCTGCAAGTGGATCCAATGAAAAGAGCGACAATCAGAGACATTAGGTAAAACACTTGCTGTTGTCTGATCACAAGATGCTGGAATTACAGTAGCGCAAATATGCAGAACAGAGACGGTTTTGTCCCTGTTTTCTAGACTGAGATGAAAAATTCAGCTTGTGATGGCTTGGCTTTAGCTCTGATAGTGCTGATCTGCAGTAGACAGTGAAGTATCTGTTGGAGATCATAGTAAAACAGATTATATTATATATGGAAATTTTGAAACACTTTAGGTTTAAGACCGCCACAGCAAAGCTGTTTACTTGCATTATCATTTGCAGAAATTACACTGTATAGACTTCTCTGGGGGAAGAAAATGGTCTTTCTTATTAGGAACCAGTGCTCTCTACTATAAATGTTGCTTTAATCTGATGACTACTGCTTTTATTCATATTTCTTCAGGCTCTGAAAAGTTATTTGTTAAGACTGTGAATATTCCACATGTAAGGCAACAATTTCTAGCTTCAAAGCACTGGCATGAATTTCTGTATGAATGATAAATACTTCAAGCAATTACCAAGTACCGATAAGTTAAAGTTGGTAGGTAAAGAGAGGCATCATGGGCTCCAGATTCCAAGAGATAATTCTGGAGAAGTTGATTGTGTTGACAAATATGTGCTGGATCAAATTAAAAAAACGGTAGCTGAGAGAAATGTACTTTATGCAGCAGCTTAATTTTCTTTGCAAGAAGCTCTAAGAAAAGAATGTTGCTATACTACCATAGTGAAAATGCTGCTCCTTTTAGGGTTGGAAGTTAGGAAATAAGCAACCTCAGTTGTGTCAAATAAATAGTGTGTGGAAAAGAAGTGGTGCAAAACAGATGTTGAAAAATGTTGGTTACAGAACACAGATGGAATGTGAATCTGAAACAGCCATGTCCTATTACCCATATGACATGTCACCTCACAGTTTAAAGGACAAACTGAGTTTATTTGAATACCTTAATTCTTCTAGGGATTGTATGTATGTGCATGCAAGGGGAAAAGCCTGGTGCCATGAACAGTAACAATATTCCTCTGGGTTCAGTCATCCCTGCTATGGCTGAGCTTATGGCTGTTGTGATATGGGAAAATATTCTTCTGCTTCCAAATCAACTGCTTTTCTGATTAAACTATATTTTGCTCAGCACATTTGTGCTGAGGCACAGTTATGGATCACACTGAGTAGAGCTTAGTTTACTGTGCTGGTTTGGGCTGGAATAGAGTTGAATTTTTTCACAGTAACTCTGCTTTGAATTTGTACTGAAAATAGTCTTGGTAACAGGTGGATGTTGTAGTTACTGCCGAGCAGGGCTTGCACAGACACAAAGTCTTTTCTGCTTTATACTGTCCCAACAGAGCAGGCTGGGGGTGCACAAGGAATTGTGAGGGGACACTGCTGGAGCAGCTGACCCCAGCTGAGACATACTCCATACCATATGGGGTCATACTCTGCAGTAAGAGGAAGGCTGATGGGGCTGGTCTGCTGGACATCAGACATTTTGTGATGAGCCATTTGTTTTTATCTTCATTACTTGTTTTTCTTGGTTTTCATTGTCACCTCTTTTGGTTTTGGATTTTTTTTCTGCCTTTTTTTTTTTTTTTTTTTTTTTTTTTGTAATTCTAATTATTAAACTGTTTTTATCTCACCCTTCAAGTTTTTTGCACTTCTCCTCTTCTGGTTCTGCCCCTCATCTCACTGGAAAGGACCAAGCCAGTGGCTATGTGGTGTTTGGTTGCTGGCTGGGGTTAAACCATAGCAGTCCTGTTTGATAACCAGTATGGGGCTTGAAGGTGTTGAGATAACAGATTTGACCAGAGCATATTAGATAAAATAATTATAAATTCTATCAGTATAATGGTTCTTTGTAAGAATATTGATTTTTTTCTCTTCTCAATATTGATTTATCAGATCTCTTTCATGCTCCATTTTTTGCTGTACACGTTGAATATTTAGAGGATTTTTTGTAATTTGCTGTGCTATGTAGTGCTCAGTGACTTTTGTGGGGGTAGGGCACATGGGAGAAAATGTACTGGTAGGGCATGATAGGAGTGACATTTTATCATGAAGTGATAAAATGTTTGAAAGAAAGATGCTGTTGCAAGGAGGCCTGGCTTATTAACACTGCTGGGACCTGGCTTGCTCTTATTGAACACTCCTCAGTACTAATCAGCACCTTCAAGGAGAAGATGGAATTTCTGGGTCTGAAAACATATCAACAGACACTTTGGCCAAGACAGAAATCCAGCTTTCAACTATATCACTTGCTCCTATAACTAAAACAATCAAAGAAAAAGTAATCTTGTTTGGTCAGGCATGAAGAAGCTTCTAAGAGGGAACAGGAAGGGAATCAGAAGGATCAGTCCTTTCTGCGGGCTGAAAAACAGTCACGAAAACAGGAGGAGGAAGGTACTGAAATTGTAAATGAGAAAGTAACCAACTGATTCCTATCCCTAAGCAATTTGTGAGCTAGCAAAAACTTTTTTTTCAGTTTCCTGCAAAATGTCTAGTAAAATCTTGTGCAGGCAGTGCTTACTTTATGTACTGTTTTATTATATGTGCTACAAGGGGTCTTGTACTGGCAACCATTATTCTTTCTTCCAGCACAGATTAAAATTTATTTTATATTTTAAAGGAATTTCCTGTTAAAATGTTTTCTTTACTTACGAATACTCAGAATTTTTTTTATTTTTAAATCTAGGGAACATGAATGGTTTAAGCAGGATCTTCCAAAATACTTGTTTCCTGAAGATCCATCATACAGCTCTACCATGATTGATGATGAAGCCTTAAAAGAAGTGTGTGAGAAGTTTGAATGCACAGAAGAGGAAGTGCTAAGTTGTCTTTACAGCCGAAATCATCAGGACCCTCTAGCTGTTGCTTATCACCTCATTATAGATAACAGAAGAATAATGAATGAGGCCAAAGACTTCTACTTGGCCACAAGTCCGCCAGATTCTTTTCTGGATGATCACCACCTGTCTCGCCCTCACCCTGAACGAGTGCCATTCTTAGTAGCTGAAGCACCACGTCCCCGCCACACCCTTGATGAGCTGAATCCACAGAAGTCAAAACACCAAGGTGTAAGGCGGGCTAAATGGCACTTGGGAATACGGAGTCAGAGTCGGCCAAATGATATCATGGCTGAAGTTTGCAGAGCAATTAAACAACTGGATTATGAATGGAAGGTAACAGAAGAGAGGACCTTTACAGCAAGCAACAATGCATTTTGGTTTGAGCTGTGTAGTTATATAGCCCAGACATCTGAAACTGTTTTCATATTCTGGCATTAATCTTACGTGCCTGTGCTGTCTGTGTTTGCTGTGCCAGAAGGGTTTTGGGGGGGAGAATGTACATACTGACAGGAAAAAAAAGCTAAAATTTTCTCTTGGGGATGCAGGAATATATTTCTCTTGGCTAAAACAAAAACCCCAATAACCCTCAAATCCAACAGGTAATGAAGTCTGAAATCACTTGATAAATACTACTGACTTGAATGGACAAAAACAGTATGCAGTGATTTTCAAGCAGTTCTGGTTAACTGATTCAAATCTCTTTCATACTAGGTTGTAAATCCATATTATCTGCGTGTTCGGAGGAAGAATCCAGTAACAAGTGCATATTCCAAAATGAGTCTCCAGTTGTATCAGGTGGACAGCAGAACATACTTACTGGACTTCCGTAGTATTGATGGTATGTAAAGAGTTACTTAGGTTACTTGAGTTGTCGGGAAATCATTCTACAAGTCTTTTTTCACTTATGTAGAAGTGAAGTAAGTGTTGCCCTTTTTTTATTTTAAACCAATCTAACCTGTATTAGTGTTTCCTTACTCTATCCTGGACTAGTGTCCCTGTGATACATGCTTAGCTGCTGCATACCATTTGTTTTTCTGCTATATCAGCTCCTGAGTAGCTCTGTTTTTTGTCTGCATCAGAACTAATATCAGTAGTGCAAAAGGGGTAAGGATTGTTGGAGGTGAGATTGGGACTAACTTGAACTGCCTTTGGAGCCTCACCCCAAATTTAAACATTAATTTATATCTGAAGTAAGCATGTGAACAGTGTTTTCTAGTGAAGATAAACGTGACATCTAGGCATTTAGATCTGATTTGGACTGTACCTCTCTGTACTGGGTCTGACTGAGATGGAGTTAATTTTCTTCCTAGCAGCCTACATGGTGCTGTTTTGGATCTGTGACTAAAACAGTATTGATAACACACTGAGTGTTGCTCAGCAGCACTGATGTAGTATCCAGCCTTTCTTTTTCCACACTGCTGTGTTGGGAGGGGAGCAATAGCTCTGCAGAGCTGAGCCATTTTGAACAAAGGGATGTTCAATGCCGTATTATGTTATGCCTTCCTTTTGGGGAAGGTAACCTTGAGACTGGTTGGGCATCAGTCTGCTTTGGAGATACTGAGTGGTTCCCTTAGCATCACTTTCCTCCCCTACACACCTTACTTAAAACTGTTTATTTGTACCTGTGAGTTTTTCACTTTTGCCCTTTCAATTTTCTTCCCCTTTGCTCTGAGAAATCAGCTGCAAGGCAAAGTTAACCCATCAGTTCTACTAGTAGCTAAAATTTGAGGTAGGAATTTTATGCTCACAGGAACTAAAATCTGAAAGCATATAGTTTAACCTGTACAAAAATATATTTTATGGAGCGACAGTAACACAGTATACCAAGCCTGGTTAGATGAAGTGAGCATAGGAGCTAATAGAGACTGAACACTTATTCACTTATTCATGGGCATAGTAGACTAAAGGAAAATTACCTACGGCCACTGGTGTGGATGACATACCTAGGAAAACATTGCATGGAAAAAAGGAATTTTTTTTTTTTGACTGCTTAGAGCTGTGCAGCTGTGAGAGGGCAGCCTGCTACAATCATGGTTTCCACTTTTGAGGAAATACAACAAATTTGTGCCCTTGGGTTGTATCTTGTCCAATAGTTAAACTCATTTGACAATATTTGACAACTCAATTTGACAAATTTGACAATAGTTAAACTCATTTGACTTCTCTCTGCCATAGTTAACGGTTCTTTGTTCTCATAACAATTTGTAAATTTAAGTAGCTTTGTGTAAACAAGAGGTATTGCTTTTTCACCAATTTCTCCTGAAATAATTTTTCAGGAGCCAGCTTACAGCCAAGTTAATGTTCAGTATTTAAAATAAGAATAGAGATGCTTCAGCAGAACACTACTATTAAAATGAAACTATTTTCTCTTCATACTGAAGGTAAAGATCAGTTGCTGCAGCCTAAATACATTCTGTAGTAAAAAACTTTGAAAAGAATAAATGAACGCAGATGCTAACATGTATCATAAAATACAAATAATAACAATATATAAATACCCAAAGAAAACAAAAATAGAATAAAAATAAAGTAGATTGTAGAAAAAACATCTACAAACTGCTATTGAACTTAATCTATGATGCTGACCTATTTTGTTTTGAGTAACCTAAATTGAACAGTTGCCTGCTGAAATCAGTTCAGGAAAATACAATTAATATTAGTCTGGACTAGATGTAAATAGTTCTGAAGTACAGTTCAGAGCACAGGAGGAGTTAGCATAAGAACATATGCTGTTGTGCTACTATGTATACAAGCTTTTATTTTGTATCAAATGCTGTCTGCAAAAGCTGTTCATTTATTAATCAAGATTTTAAAAGACAAGATTTTAAAATAAGAAGGGAAGATACTTGCTCTTCCGAGAACTGATTTTTTTTTTTTTTTATTTTACCAAATTTTCCTCTTCTCTTCCCTTGTTCCCAGATGAAATTGCTGAAGCAAAGTCTGGGACTGCAACTCCACAGAGATCAGGTTCTGTGAGCAATTATAAATCTTGTCAAAAAGATTCAGATGCTGATGCTCAAGGAAAATCTGCGGATACATCCCTTACCTCATCAGTGAACTCTTCGCTTGACTCTTCCACAGCTGACGTAACTCCAAGACCAGGGAGTCATACAATTGAGTTTTTTGAGATGTGTGCAAATCTTATTAAAATACTTGCACAGTAATTTTGAAGATGGGCTTATTTCTTTTAGAGCAATAAGCATGCCTAAATCATTGTCAGATGCTTCCAGTTATAATCAAGTGAAATTAACAAAGGCGCTGAAAAACCTAGCCACAGAATGCAATTTGCACGGGGATTAAAATTATTATGGGCAGTTAACATGTATTATTTTGAAGCTGGAGTGAATTCTGATTGCCTGCTGTCCAATAGCATAACACAGGTACAGGAAATAATATGCCCTTTGGGGGTAGTGTTTGTAACATTTTACATTGAATGCAAAATAGGCTGCCTATAACATTTAAGCTAGATGGACCTCCTTGTTTTTTTATCTAGTTATACATATATCTGATACACTGTAAGTTAACATACACGTCCTAGTTCAGTGATCTCGGTATGACTTGTTGGTCACCCTCTACATTTGTGACTCAGAACTATCAGCATCTCCTAACAGATGTTCATGTGTTAAAACTGCTATGTTTCTTCTCCCTAATTTGACAAAAAATAATAAAGAATGCTATGATGTGTTACAGTGTACTACTTTTAACAACAAGTGTTATTAAAGGCATGTAAATCTGGCCAGTTGGAAATGTGTAGGTGCTCTGTAATGAATTGAGGGTGAAAATTCTGTGGATAGTGGGTAGAGTGATTGAGTCCGTAACAGTGGCAGGAGACTTAATGCTGAGAAGACGTGGCATCCCATGGACTAAACCAAAATGTTGCTTTGTGGAGAACCTGTCGGGAAGCTCCTCCTTGTCTGTACCTGTTATCTTAGTGTGGTAGCAGCACAGCAGCTCCCCACTGCTACTGCAGTCCAAGAATCCTTTTCCTTAGCAACATGTAGTCCCTGTAGTTAAGAGCAGAGCCTGAGGGCTGTTTCATGCTGTTCCAGAATCTGAAATTTACA
This sequence comes from Serinus canaria, assembly GCF_022539315.1. Taxonomy (NCBI): domain Eukaryota; kingdom Metazoa; phylum Chordata; class Aves; order Passeriformes; family Fringillidae; genus Serinus; species Serinus canaria. Next base: position 62,578,278 of record NC_066343.1, read on the forward strand.
GGTTTTTAACATTTATGTTCATACTTTGATACAGCTGGTTATCACCTTAACTTATAATACACTAAATAGTATTCAGTATGTAGTTGAAAATCACATACACAGGTTTCTCATTTTTCCCAGGCAACCGCTATAGGAAACTTATCTATTTAATGTAACTGAATTAAACAGTCTTAACTTTTCAGTTGAGCATTGAAAACTGATCATGACAACTTGAGTGTGAGAGTATTTAATTGTAGATTGCAATTACCCATAATAAAACTCCTTCTGCATTTACTGTTTTTGCAGCATTTCAGGAAAAAACCTGAACTTTGTATGTTAAAATCACAGGTAGTACTTGCATGAAAACCTTTAGTCTTTTTAAATTGGATATAATTAGCCATGGTTCCATTTTCATCTGGCACTTAGTAGACATAAACAGTCATAAAATACTTAGTTTTGCATTCAAGACTTAATGCTTGCTCCAGAATAATATTTATGACCTACGTAGTTTCAAAGGTTGCTCCCCCAGGAAGAGGCTGGAGCTCCAGGCATTACTGAGCAGTGAAACCTGGACTCTTACATGGATGGAAATTCTTGCCAATGGCTGAGATTTTATCCATGGGAAGCTGCTAGCTACAGATATAGGAACAGTTCAATCCTGGCCAGCTGGCTGCAGCTCAGAAATTCACATGCACAGAGTCTGAAGAAACATAAGGCTGTTTTGAAGCCCCTGAACTGCTGTAACTGTTTTAAACTGGGTGATTGTGAGGTCTGTCTCATAAGTGGGTACAGGTTTACAACTTCTTTTTTTATCCTCATGTGTCACAGATGGTCCCTGTAGGGACATTGGCTGTATCACTGTACCTTAAAGTGGAAGATTTTCCAAAGTGGAAGTTAGTATCAGAAATTGAAACCAAAACTTTAGGATGCCAATGTGAGGGACCAGTTGCAAATCCTACAAAGAAGTCCTGTCTTTAGTCTTGTACAAATTGGTGCCGATGTACTGAATAAATCAATGTGTTCATTTTTGTTACCCTTTATTTTGGAATTAAGTATTGCACTTGTATAAACACTACAAACGCACAGGTTTTTAAATTGTAGCAATTCCTCATCTGGAATTGGTTTGGGATCACTTGCATGTATTGAACTATTTATAAATGCTATCTGCTCCTTGTAATGTTGACAACACATGCAAGGTGTAAAGATGCAAAATAGTTCTTAATTTTATATATCTTTACATCCCTCTTCTGCTGTAAGACCACCCTGGTTTGTCCTTAGTTTTGGTATCAGGAGGTTAAAGCAAGTTTCTGGCAGAAACTTGTGTACAATATATGTAGTTGTAAATAAAAGTGCATTTTTATGGTAGATCAATTTTGATGGCCAAAGGTTTTCTGATTGAATTGAGATTTTTATAGGGAAGGGGGAGGGGTAGAAAGGGGCACTAATTACCAAGTTGAACCCAGTTGCCTGTTGTGTGACTTTCCTATGCTTTGTAGATCTTGCTGTTGAAATTGCTTTCTTCACATGTTCCTGTTGATCTTGCAGACCTTTAGGATTGCGCTAGGAGCTGCCAATAGGCTGTGAAATGAAACTTCACTAAGTGAGCTGCCAGAGTTGTAAGGCAGTTTATGCAGATACACAAACTGGTAAAGTGTGTTACTCTGTATTCCCAAGCTTACTCCGGTTGGAGTACATTGAGTTACCTTGTCTTTGTATTGTAATTTTTTCAGAAACATGGATCAACCTGGGCTGTCCATGTACAATATAAATCACTAGGTAATGGATAAAATTCATCTTGGTAGTGCAATATGAAGAAAAAAATCCTTTCATGTTTGTCTTGATATGAGTGTTTAATACAAACTTCGAGATAAATTTTATTTTACCAGTTGATTACCATTGTAAGATACGAAGTCCTGTTCTTTAACAAAGATGTGCCTACTTCCTGTTAATTACTTTTGACAAAGCTGAATGGCAAAAATGCTTGTTTATAACTGTATAACTTTTTAAACTTTCAAAACTAAAAACTAAGTAAACATGAAATACTGAACCATAGTGTTTGAAACTGTGTGCTTGCTGTTTTCTAGTGTTACATGTAAGTGGACAAGAACTGTTACACTCGTTTTAAAAACAACAGCTATTACAATTATAGAAAAGCAGCAACATGACAAAAATGATAGCAGATTTCCCAGCTGGACAGGGTGATGCACCAGCTGTGCTCGCCTGATCCGACTGATCTTTTCCCCCTCGATCTTGGAAAAGCTTGCTGCAGAAAAGGAATTTGAGACGGAGCAAACCCTGATCAAGTCTTTTCTGCCGCTGTGCTGACGTGCCTCCTCTCGCATCTTCGCTCTGCCTTTCCCTCGCACCAGGGATGGGGCTGTTCTCTCGGTATTGGTCCCTGCAAGTAGGGACCAGTTTTAAACACCGCCGCCCTGCAGTTTTTAGCCCTGTCTTCTCTTTTTGTGGTGGGGTTTTGTTTGGTTGGTGTGTTTGTTTGGGTTTTTTTTTGGGGGGGAGGGGTTGAGTTATTTTGTTTGGTTTGAGTGTTGTTGTTTTGTATTGGGCTTTTTTAATGCTTTTGGGGTGGTGGGTTTTGGTTTTTTTTCCCCCTTTGGTGGTGGTGGTTTTTTTCTTTTTTTTTTTTTTTTTTGGTTTTTTGTTTGTTTGTTTGTTTTTTTCATGTTTTTAAATGTTTTTGCTGTTTTGTTTGTTTGTTGTTTTTTGTTTGTTTGGTTGGTTTTGTTTGGTTTTGTTTTTTTTTTTTTTTTTGTTTTTTGTTGTGTGTGTATTTTACTTGTGGTGGTGGTTTTTTCCCCTGTAGAGGAAAAAGGAAAAACCCGCGCTTGTGAGCCTGGGTCACTTCTCCTTACGGGACTTCCCGGCCGCAGCCGCCGGTCCGTGGTGCATGGCTGCTGTCCCAGGGCGCTGTCGGTTCACGCGGGGGACATTCCCGCCGTCCCGCACCTGTCCCCGTGTGACACTCGAGCACCGGGCGCTGGCACTCCCAGGCCCGGCTGTTTTGTCCCCTCTGGCCCCGCTCTCCACCGCTGCCTCATACGCACAGGAGCGGGGGAGAGCGCCGGGCGCCTCACAGCACCCCCACGGCCCTGCCGCCCCGCGCCAGGGAGAACTACGGCTCCCGGCTGTCCCTGCCGGGGCCACGGGTGCGGCCGCTGCCCTTGCTTCTTCCTGCTCCTGCCCGGTTCCTGCCGTGCCGCCCCGCCTTTCCGCTTCCTGCCGGGGGCCGGGGCTGGCGCGGCGCTTCCAGCCGGGAGAGGCGGCCGGCGGCAGCGCCAGGTACGGCCGTGCGTGCCTCAGGGACAGCTCAGGTGCAGCCGGTCTGGTAAATTCTGTGGGGGAGTGCCGCTCTGTGTCACTGTTCTAGCTTCGAGATGAGCGAGAGGTGATTGTCCTGCTGTGTACTTAAAAGCAAAATTACCTAACTATTTAAAATGCATTCTTCCTAGTTCTCCAGATGGCTTCTTTTGGGTGGAAGAGAAAGATTGGTGAGAAGGTCTCAAAAGCTACCTCTCAGCAGTTCGAAGCAGAAGCTGCGGATGACAAGGATCTGGGTGACGATGATGATGCTAACTGGGTGATTGCAGCTAAGAGAAGAAAGGAAGTTCTCTTAGAAGATTGTGTAAGGAAAAGTAAGGAGCTCAAGGATGAAGGTGCAAACTTGGCCGAAAATAGGAGGTACTAATGTTGTCTTACTCTTTTTTCGTTGTCTGAAAAGCTGCATGATATTTTAATCCCTTCTCTAAACACTAGTAATTTCCTAGTATCTGCATTAGTGGTTTCCATAATTTGAAAAGTGATAATTTCTTTCATTCTGCCGTTACTGTCTGGTACTAAATAAGTTTTTCTTGTCATCTGTGAAACAAAATATATGTTCCACCTTATTTTTGCATGCTCTTGTAACAACAACAACAGCAAAGATTGCCACTTGGGGCATAGTGACCATGAGAATACAGAGTTCTCTATATTTGGTGAAATCAGGAGGAACAGCAGGAGGAACATCAGTAAGACTATTAAATTGGACTTCTGGAGGGCAAAGTTAGGCCTATTTAGGAGACTTATTCAGAGAGTTTCTTGGGAAGCAGCTCTTAAAAACAAAGGAGTCCAAGAAAGGTGGGCATGCTTCAAAACAGAGATCTTGAGGGCACAGGAACAGACTGTCCCTGTGTGCTCAAAGATGAGTTGGCAAGGCAAACATCAAGCCTGGATAGGAATTTAGGAATAAAAAGAGGATGTATCATTTTTGGAAGGAGGGTCAGGTCTCTCTCTCAGGAAGTATTTAAAGGCCTTGCTAGGGCACTTAGAAAAAAAATTAGGGAGGCCAAAGCTCAGTTTCAACTTAATTTGGCAACTTTTGTAAAGCATAATAAAAAAAAAGTTTTTACAAATATATTAATGGCAAAAAGGAAGGGTAAGACCATCCTTTATTCTCTACTGGATGTGGGAGGGAACTTTGTAACAGCAGGTGAGGAGAAGGCAGAGGTGCTTAATGCTTTCTTTGCCTCAGTCTTTAGTGGGAAGATGGCTTGTCATCAGGACAGCTGATAGATGTTGTCAGGGAGCAAAATGGGCCCTCTGTTATCCAGGAGGAGGCAGTCAGAGAGCTGCTGAGCTGCTTGGGTGTTTGTAAATCTATGGGATCAGATGGGATCCATCCCAGGGTGATGAGGGAGCTGGCAGATGAGCTTGCAGAGCCTCTCTCCATCATTTCCCAGCAGTCCTGGCTCACTGGTGGGGTTCCAGATGACTGGAAGCTGGCCAATGTGATGCCCATTCTAAAAATGTGTTGGAAGGAGGATCCAGGTAATTACAGACCAGTTGGACTGACCTCTGTACTAGGTAAGGTAATGGAACAGTTTATACTGAGTGTGATCATGCAGCATTTATGGGATGGCCAGGGTATCAGACCCAGCCAGCATGGGTTTAGGAGGGGTAGGTGGTGTTTGACCAACCTGGTCTCCTTCTATGACCAGGTGACCCACCTGGTGGATGCAGGAAAGGCTGTGGATGTTGTCTGTTTGCACTTCAGCAAGGCCTTTCACACTGTCTCCCACAGCACCCTCCTGGGAAAGCTGGCAGCCCTTGGCTTGGACAGGAGCACTCTTTGCTGGGTTAGGAACTGGCTGGATGGCCGGGCCCAGAGAGTGGTGGTGAGCAGTGCTGCATCCAGCTGGCCTGGAGAAAAGGAGACTCAAGGGTGACCTTATCACTCTCTACAACTTCCTGAAAGGTGGCTGTAGTCAGGTGGGGGTTGGTCTCTTTCTCCAGGCAGCCACTGATGGAGGACACAGTCTAAAGTTGTGCCAAGGGAAATGGAGGTTGAATATTAGGAAAAAGGTTTTTATGGGAAGAGCGATAAAGTACTGGAATGGTCTGCCTGGGAAGGTGGTGGAGTCACCATTCCTGGATGTGTTTAAAAAAAGACTGGGTGTGGCACTGGGTGCCATGGTTTAGTTGAGGAGTAAAGCATGGGTAGGACTTGCTGATCTTGATGGTCTCTTCCAACCCAGCGATTCTGTGATTACGGAAGTTGAAAGACGAAAAACTGACTAGATCTGAAAGGTGAAAGGATAAATAGGATGCAGGGTGATAATCCATACCATAAGTAACACTTTAGCCACTCTTGAAAATGTGTCTTTTTTTCCCTTACTGAGAGTAAGCCTGTTTGCCTGTGCACGGTGCCCAGGCAAATACTGCTGAGCAGCTAATGCACTGTTAATCTGCCTGGTGCTTTCTTAAGTCAGGTACAGGGAGCTGCTACGAGTGCCCTCTGAGTATTGGGAGTTAGCCAGTTCTGGAAGGATATTGCAAGAGTGGTTCCATTGTCTTGTTGTGCTTCAAGCAGGAAATCCTTCTGGAGTCGAGGTGTGTTAGAAGAGGGAGAGGTGGACTATAAATTGTGTATCAGCTAGATAGTTTGGCCAGATCGTCACTGTAGGGGGAAGAAACAGTTCTGAAAACAGTCCCTTTAAAATCCTAAGAATTCTTTGACATAGGAATTTTTATCCTTTCTTCACTTTTAAGAGCATCTTTATTGTCCCAAATCAGAGATACTGTTTTCCTGGAAGAAATATTACCAACCTGTCAATAGGTGCTCCTGTGCTGTTAAACTTTTTGTCTTTAGAAGTATCATGCTAAAAAAAGGTTCCCTGGGCAATGTGGAAGAGAGAACAACTTGGAAGTTTAATACAGGCAAGTTTATATATCATAATAAACATACTCTGAGTAAGGTTGGGTCTGATTTTAAACAAAGTAATGAATAAATACAAAATCTCTTTGAGAAAAGGTTTATTTAAAAATATTTAAATACAGTTTCCTCTTATAACTGGTCACTCAAATAGTGCTCTGCTCAGTGAGTGACTTCAGCTGATTCTTTTGTTTTCCTGAGGCCTGTAATTTCTGAAATAAATTTTGAAGCCTTTTAAAGTTGAGTTTAAATTAAAACCAAGGTAAACTTAATAAGTTTTAATCATCCTGCCATTGTATTAATCTATAGATTTAATGCAGTAGTTGCATAAGTGGGTTACATTAATATTAGTAATTGAAAACACAGAATGGGCACATTAGTAGTCAATTAACATTTTTGTTGGTAACACCAGAAATCTACATAAGGTAGATCCATCCTGTCCTTTTAGAAATACAGAGATTGCTAAATATTTTTATCTAATCTTATATCCTTAATACATCCTGTATTTACCTATATAAAACAGATTGATTTTTGAATTTTTATTTCTGTCTTCAGTTAGACATATGCCTTCCTTGTGTTTTGCTTTGGATGTTGTATATCTTTTCTCTGTGTTCTCTCTTGATTTTTTTTTTTTTGGTATATTTTTTAAGGTGTGGTAAGTCTCTTGACAGAGAGAATGCAGATATTCTGTTGTAGATGTGGTTTAGGTTGGGGACATACTGAACAGCAGGTAATTTTTGATGCTTTTGATATCTTCACTTGGTCTTAAAAACTGAGTTACCCATTACCTGTCAGTTAGAAAACAATATAAAAGTTTCACCCATCCATAAGTAGCAAAGTAAGCATTTTTTGTGAATTTAGGGAGAACTGTCACTCATCAGAAGTGCTTACAAGAACTACTGAGAAACTTTCAATGGTTTACAACAGGTATGCTAAAGAAATTAACGTTCATATCTGAGGCTCAACAGAAATTCCCACTTGTACTTAAAATTTCCATCTGTTACTCCAGCACACTGTACAGTTCAGGCAGTGATGTTGTATGGTGCTGTTGGGGTACGTAACTTTCAGACAGATTTTCTCTTAGAAAAAAAGTATTCACATAGCTTTTACTCTTTCTGACAGAAAGTGGTTGCTGTAGTTGTGTTCAGGCCTAGACCACATGGGTCTGTTTTTTGAAATACACATTTGTACAGCAAAAGCAGACTCATGTAGATAATTATATACTTAAGATGGATTGTGTCCTGAAATACCAAAGTGTGCTAATAGTTAAAAAAATACCTGGGTTGGATTGTGTAGCATTCTAGAAGAAAAGCAAAGGCCCAGCACTAGAAAGTAACAAAGGTTGGTTCTTGGTTGGTGTTACTTGTGGAGTGAAGGGGATCCTAAAATAAAAACTTGTGAAGAAGCAGGGGGCGAAAAAAAAAGAATGGAAGTAACAAATTAATTTCTTATGGTGGAGAAACTGAGGTAACATGCATGGCAGAAATTAATATGACAGATTTTATAAGCAGACCCACTATTACTTAGCTAGAATAGTCATTACCACATTTATGTTTTCTTAGTCTGCTCAGCTTACTTTTTGGGTAAGGGGAGGCAGTGATGGTGTTACAAGCTCCACCATGGTTTTGTTAGTCTCTGTGTACACCGTAAGCCTGTTTGTGTGGAAAAGTGAGATCTCACTGTTTGGTGTTTGTAAGGTGGGGTCTCGGTGCTTCTCTGGGGGAGGGAATAATGAATGAGCTTCTCAGGCACCAGAATTTATGCACTCTGTGTTATTTGCTTGCTGTCAAAGTTGGGAGTGGCAGTGGGGGAATGTTTGGGAAGTGGTGAAAACCCTCTGTGGGTTTTCAGCTTTCGTGGAACTGTTTGAGGAGTATTTGTACCTGCTGTAATGTGTGTGCATGAACCTGATAAGCTGAGACAGACAGAAGAAAAACAGTGATGAAGATGACAGTTTCTGATCCATATTTTGCATTTTTTTGTGGGTTGCGAAGAAGGATTAGGAGTCTACCAGAAAAATGTGTTAAACTAAGTTAATCGTCACAGTGGGGGTGTTACTGTGAAAAACACTGTTAAGGAGACTGACCTGAAAATTTTACACGTAGGCAGTGTTGAAGGCAGCTTGTAAATTGATATCTTGTCAGAACAGCAAGAAAAGGCAGATGTGTGGAAGTAGTATCACATTTGTATGCTCTTTTGATGTGTGAGAGGGAGTGGGGAAACAAATATGTACAAACATATGCACAGTCTTTTAGGAACAGGCACATGGCACTATTCTTTAGGCTGTCATGTGCAGGCCAAGGAGGTGGCCTTTGATGATCCCTGTGGATCCCTTCAGGCTGTTCTGTGATTTCTATGAAGAGAATATTGTCTGTGGGTGGAAAGTATGGAGAATAATCTAGCGGACAGTTTTTTTTGCTTACAGGAAACTTTAAATACTTGAAATCCATTGTGAGACACCAAGTATGAATGTGCCCACATACACTGGAGTTAAAAAAAAACCAACTGAAAACAGTACCAAAACCCAGCAACCCCAGTCCAGTTTTTTGTGTGTTGATAGTCCTCTACTGTTTTAAATCCAGTGTAAGTTCACATGTTCTGCCTTACTATTTTGAACACAGCAATTTGTAATTGCAGTGTTACTTGACTGGGAGGGAGGAAAGCCTTTGTCTCTGGCCACACAGTTAAGAAATGGTTGAGGTACAGGTAAACAGTAAATTATGATGTCCTTAAATACATGGCATGTGAGAGATAAAAGCAGGAAGAAAAACTTCTGTCAGACTTGTGTCCTCGGTGTAACTGAGTTGCCTGTCCGTGCAGTAGCTCTGCAATCGTCCCTGTGCTGTTCTCAAACCTCAGACTTCTGTAGCTGCCCAGTAAGTGGCGATAGAGCTCTTCTCGATGTGCCCTGAAGAGGTGCAGGATTTCTGTTGGAAGTAGACACTGCTTGGTTTAAATTCTCAATGATTTGTGGGTTTTTTTTTTTTTTTTCAGTTTTGCCAAATACAAGTTATTACTGCTTTCGCTTCTGATGATGTTTATTGCGCTGAAAAACAGTAAAAGTTTCCATCTTGATTAGGAAGGTCATTGTTTTCAGCTGGAACACTCCTACATTAGAGGTTCCCCCATATTAAAAAAAATTCTTTCAATTTGTCACTTGGTGTCTAGATTAGACTGATTAATAATATTTTACTTTTTATTTCCCTTAGCTTTTGCAATAGCAAATTAAACAAGGACATGTCAAAGTTCAGTGACTATACCAGATAGCAGGCCAATTTTCATGAAACTGTTTACTTTTCTAGAGGGATTAATTTTTTAGAATTACTTAATTTTCTAATCTATTGAAAAGAACAGAACTTTTCTGAAGGGTCATTTTTTTCCACATTTTAGCAGCTCAGACTTTTTTCTCTGATGTGAATGCCAACATGACTCCCAGATGTGTAGTTAGTGATTCTTTAGCTACACACAGTGCAATTGAGTTTGTTTTTCTCATTAGACATTGTGGATTTTCAGATGATGAGGCACACACCTTTAAAAAGTATGCTTAGTGCAGTGGTAGGTCAAGTGCTTACTGAAAAAATATGTCTATCAGGTGGAGCAGATTTCAACAGTTGTATTTATTCCACTTACCCATGAGTTTCAGGTTTAGATTATGGTTAAGTACTTAAAATTAGTTGTGAAAGTAATAAAATTATTTTCAGATTATATTACTAATTCATTTTGATGCAGCAAAGATGGCAAAGAATAGACATTATTGTGTTGAAATTGCTTTTCAAGTTTCGGTCAATAAAACTGATGTTACTTACATAATACAGTGTTAATAAAGAGGTTTCTCAGAAGATCCCAGCAGCTGTCTTTGGCAAAAACTTTTCATCAGTTTAATCAGCTGAGTTACATTATAGAGTAGCCTAGAAAAAAAAAGATTGTGTTAGAGAGGAGGGATCCAGGGAGGGCAGGTAGCATTTGTTTTTAAGTTTTCTCCTCTAAACTCAGTAGTAGTTTTTCCAGATGAAATAATGAAAAGGTGAATAAGAGTGCTGTAGGAAGCTCCTGACAAAATCCAGATCTAAACCAGAAATTCACAAGAGGTGCTGACAGAGTTGTGTGACCCAGTCAGACCACAGAGACTGTCTGAGTATGCAGGGGCAGGGATGAAGTTAGCAAAGCCACAGCCTATGTGGAATTGAATCTGGGGAGGGATGTGAAGGGCAGCAAGAAGAAAGGCTTGTACAGATGTCTCAGCGACAAAAAGAAAACAAAGAAAAATCTGGGTCTTCTTCTGAAGGGGGTGGAGAATCTAGTGACAAAGGAATCAGAACAGGCACTCACTGTCTGCTTTGCCTTGGTCCTTACTGTAAATGTTGCCTTCAGGAGCCTCAGGTCCATCTGACCACCGGGAAAGTCTGGCCCTTTGTGATCAGACTAAAATGTTCGGATAAACCTGATGTATAGACATTCATGATACCTGATGGGGTGCGTCTTAGAGTGCTGCAGGAGCTGGTTGATGTCATCACAAAGAACTGCAACGCAACTACACTTGAAAGGTTTTGACGACAGAGCATGGTTCCTGGGAGCTGACAGACTGATGGGGACTGGTGTGGATTGTCCCTCCGGGTTGATACTGTGGACAGGAGCCTGAGCAGCTGATTGGATTAGATGATCTCTAGAGTTTCATTCCAACCTTGGCCTTTTTGTAAGTATATCCCATTAAAACTTCAGACACATTTAGAATATAGAAGGTAGTTCCTGATGCTTTTTAAATTTTGATTCACTAGTACAAGTATCTTTGGTGGAATACTTAAGGTGAGGAAACAAATTAAAAAAACTGCACTGCCTTCTTACCATCTCTGCTAACTGATCTCATTTAAAGCAAAGATGTGTTTTAAATTAAAAAAATGAAAAGGATTGATTGAGTAAATAATCTAAGAGTGAACTTTAGTGTCTGGCTTCAAGAATAAAGTCTTAAGTTTGTGTTAGGCTGCTGTTGTAGTATATTGGCAATGTTGACTCTTTCATAAGAGTAATCTAAAAGCCCTACAGACTTTGGATTTTTGTGATTAAGTGTAGGAGAAATTGCTGGAAAATGCTTATAATGAAACCTGAAGTGTGTAGGAAGTACTCATGCCTACTGTTCCTTGAAGGCTGAAAATAACTGTTTGGCATGAGTTTGGATGTAATTTGCATACCTGGTACAATTAGCTATTATATATAATCCTCACATAGTTCAGAGTGAATTACCAATACCAATGTTCTGCAGACAATGAAAAGTTTTAGCATCAGTGATTATTTGATTGAGAGTTTTCTTGAGTCAGTCATGCAAAAATGCAGAGAACATAAGTATATGTCACACTGTAAGTCAAATTATACACTGCAAATAGGGTCTTGCTTGTTTAAAACTGTCATGAGTTCTAGTCAAAGTACCTGATCACTTTTTAAAGCTTTTCACTGCTTAGCATTACTGTCTAAGTTGTGTCTATATAAAGCTTCCTAACTGTTATGCTTCCTAGGGAATACTGTACACATCATATGCTCACTAAAGAGACAAAGGGTGTGTAGTCCTGGAAGTTCTGGGTGCAGAACACTTGAGCTGAAACAGAAAAGACTGAACAAGTATGGACTTTGTACCTTTGTTTTTTGGAGAAAGCATGTTACAGCTTCTCTCTTATTAGTCAGAATGTATGGATTTTTTTTTCGGGCCTCATAACCTTTCTACAGAATTAAAAAAGTGCAGAGTGTTTTGCAGTGTTTAAAACCTTCCTGTAAGCTGTTGTGTAAAGTAAGACATTCATTATTTTGTGTTAATTTTTATTGCTAGCTTTATTTTGTTCATCACATACTGATAGAGTTGCTGCTTCCTGGTGATCATAGAACTTACTTCTCAATGAAAGGGTCATCTAGCTGACCCTTTCATTGAGAAGTAAGTTCTGTGCAGACTGCTTAAGTAGTTATTCTCGTTTAAGTTGTAATTTAGTTTTAAATTAGTTATTTCTTTTTGTTCTGGGAAACGTTATTTCCCAACAGCTGGTTATTATTTGTCAAAGCAGGAGTTCAGTTATGAAATTATTACTAATTTAGTGCAGATTTTTCTGAGACTGAGTGCAAGAATTGTAGATTATTTAAGCTGTACCCAGATTTTGAATAGTTTTGAGAGTATTTTTTTGTTAGAATTGTTGTTCCTTGAGGATATTGAAACTTGAACACCATATGAGCCATCTGTATTTGAATGTGTGCATATTTCTGTATGTATGTATTTGTAAACAGAAGCAGAAGGAATATTCATATGCCAGCTGTAGACTGTGGAAACATTTGTATTTGTCTTTATAGATATATTTATATTTGTCTTTAGAGAAAGCATAATGTAATTGGTGCCTATGTATCATCCTGTATAATTTAGGCAGTTGTTGTTGTCAGCCAAGACAAGAATCAGTATTCATTCAAGATTTCTTGACAGTGTGAGGAGAAGGGGTACAGTCTGTGAGGTGGCAGCAGGGTGGCTGCAGTCTTCCTGTAAACCCCTCAGGTGAGGTATCTAAACACAGGTGAGGGCGTGAGAGGAATTTGGCCTATCAGTGCTTTTTTGGAGGTGAAGGAAGGGTAATTTGTGTTACCTGCCTTTGTATTTATGTCTAGAGGGTCTGTTCCTTCTGTGCCTGAAATATAATTTACAGAATTTTATAAATTAAAAGCTGTGTTTTTTCACTGATACGTCTTGTGAAGTGTATTTTTTTAAGTAAATTCTTAAAAAATATGTCTGTTTTCTTAACATTTCTCCTCGTATTTAAATATGTAGAGAATGCTACTGAAACCAAAGAAGCATTAAAAAAAAAAGGTCTTAAGTATTTCATCAGAATGTATTAATTTTTAATGTATATGTTAATGTCTCTGTGTATAGTATTCATGCCTTACAGTTCCTGTTTTCCATACTTTCTCTATACATGAATGAATACTTGCCTCAGATTTTTATAGGCAGTAACCAATAGTTTCTGGATTTTAACCTTACTTGCTGGTCCTCTAGTTTTGTCCCATTCCTAGCATGCTTTCCAGATAACTTTTGTTTATGACCCAGTAGGACAGTTGCATCTGATCCCAGAATATTTCTGTGATACTTCTTAACTATATAACACAGTGGGCTGTAAATAAATAGCATAAAAATATAAATTTTGATATAGCATTACTTTTATTGACATTACTCATTACGATAATATTTTGCATTTAATTTTTATTGCTCACTATCATAGCTGTGCTTGAAAAATTAAAATATGTGAAAGCACATGGGCTGGCATATTTCTAGCCTTGTAAAGTATACAAAGGTGGAGTAATTAACTCTACCATTTTTTACTTAATTTTTCTGGCAGTCTGATTTTCCTTGCATCTGATGTTTATATGCCAACTGCCAGTCTTTGAGATATTTTGCCACATGAACATTTACAGCCTTCTGTATGAGGGACCATGAGTGTACCTAGCAAAGTGCTACTGGTGCATTTTTTTTTCTCCTCCCAAGTGCTGTGTTGAGGTGAAGTGCTTCAGTGTGAGCTTCTCTCACACTTGGCTTGACTTCTGAAACTGTCTTCATTCCTCTTGTCTTCCTGCATGTTAGTGGGATAAACTGCCTGAGACAGGGATTGTCTTTTCAAATAGGCAACATGGTGGGAGTATAGCCAGCACTACTGCCATCCTGGGAAAATCTGTTTTGCTAGCAGGTCTGTGTTGGTAGATGGCAACTCTCAGCCTAAAGAACATGCTTGAGCTTTGAGGTTTTGCCTATAACTTTAGTTAGGAACTCTAATGGTGCAGCTTTTAAATGTAGGCAATTCTATTATTGATATGCCTAGCATAATACAATTTAGCAAAATCTAGTAATTTATGTTAATAATCTAAGCAATTTTTATTGAGAAATAAAAACTGGGGCCTTTTGCACTTCCTTCATAGAGTCCTCTGTATTAATTATACCATGTATTATAACATGGATACTGTAAAATGGATCATATCTTATTTCTTAAAATGACAGTTTTGTTGTTTTGCTTTTTGTCCAGATCTAGTGTTAAATACATGTAATTCCTTTTACTTGAATAATGAAACCTTTGTATTTAGAATTTTTTTTTTCATAATATTGTTTCTCTTCATAGGAGAAGCAGTAGGGAAAAAAATTAAGTGGTTTGCTAATTTAATAACTTTGGCCAGTTGCTCTTTAGGCCCAGTTATTGTTGCTGACAAAGATAATATCCCCCTCCACTGCCCTTGTTTTAACTGTCTCTGTCATTCATGGAATTTAATTTTGAAGTAGTCATTTAGTATCCCTTGCCCAGTTTTTACTGAACATGATGTGTACCCATTGCCTGTATCTTCCAAAATTAAAATGCACTGATTTTGAGGGATTGTAATTGCCATTTGGTTCAGTGTTTTTCTACAGAAGCAGGATATGGCAGTGCACTTTGTTATAAGGTCTTGGTTCCTGTGTATATGTCAGCTTGTCTTCTAGTTCCCTAAATGTTGTCCTCCATATCCTGTGGCATATTGTGAAAATATCCTTAAATGAAAAGGATGCTTGGCAGTAAAGACTTAGAATAAAAACTCTAGCAACTTCTTGTTCAGCCAAGACTTTTGAAGGGTTAACTAAAAAAGCAAATGGGGAAAATTGAGAGTGCTGCATTCTCAGTTTACATTGTAGAAATATTTGATATTGTAGGACTGATAGTGGTTAATTGAGGTGACTTCATAACATTAATTACTACCACAAGAATGACTGCTTGGAAGGCACCTGTAAAGTAACGTGCCATCAAATTTATAGGAACTTAATTTATTGTGTATCTTGACTTCCTCTATTGTTTTTTGTCCCATTGATTTATTTATGTGGCAGTTAACAATGCAGTAGTTTTGTAGACAGTTGTTAAATTATGTCAGGGCTGAGTTAACTGAAAGCTAGGACTGGTGTGTGCATTATCCCTAGCTTTGGTTGTTTGGAAGTACCTGGTCAAAGATTGCAGTTCTACCACTGGATAAGCTGATCTCAGTTGGGGGTCAGTGTGACCCAGTTCTGCTGCTCTTTCATTTCCACTACTTTGCCATGGTCCCATTTTTTTTTTTTTTTGTTTTTACCCTGGGGGAAGCCAACTTAAAGTACCAGTTAGTCACAGCACTGCAGAGGAAGCCTGGCTGGAAAATAGTCCTTTCTGGTTGCCGCTTATGATCTGGTTCATAAATGCTTCTGACAAAACAGCCAGAAAAATGGGAGTGAGTGGCCAAACAGCAGGGGAAGAGAAGTTACTTCATTTATGCTGTGTTGTTGTGTAGTGGTTGCCTGTGTTATGTTACTGTATTGCACATAAAATTTGAAATTGCTATCTGTGAATTTGTTTGTGCTTGTAGTTGTTACACTTTTAAAATACTCATCTGTTTTCAAATGAGTCTTTTTGTCTAATTCTATTGTTAGACTGTGAACAAACTACTTTTAACTCCCTAAAGTCCCTAAATAGGGACTTTACTAGCAGTTATTTTCTACAAATTTAGCAGTACAAACTAAAGTACACTTTTTTGATGCGGGGTGAGTGCAGAGAGACAAAAATGTTAAAATACATTGTCATTAACATTTTGTGAAAAAATGTTAAAATACATTGTCAAGTACTTTCGGTAAATCATCTAACCTATATGAAATTGGTGATAGACATAGTGTATTTTTCTTAGTAGTCGTTTGGGTGACGAGTACCTTTGTCCTGGTCTCAAAGAGAAGACTCAGTATTTACATTATCATCCTCAGTTTTATATTGCTGTGTTTAAATATTGAAATTCGGATGTTTTAGACAGAAACCATACCTTTGCACCTTTGAATGCTGTCCAGTACACTTGTAACATATAGTGAGAGAGGTAATGCAAGCCTCCTCTCTTTATTTTTATGCTTTCTGAAAAACAGTCACAGAAATTCTGTTTTTATGAAGAACTGAAGTTTGCTATTTTTGCAGTCAGTTCAAACTAATTAATAATTTTTACAGGCTGCCATTCTTATCACAAATTGGATATATTTTCATGCCAGTCTCTGGAGTTTTACTGGCTGTAGCAGCTGAATGACAAGTATTAAAGCAATGTTTTGTCTTTGACGTGTCAGCTGGGAATATAAATCCAATGTAGTAGACCCTGCATGGCTTAAGCTTTTTGTCTGCTGCAAAAATTAGGAAATTACAGTTAAATAAAATGCAGTTCATAGTTGTGGGGTTTTTTCAGCAACAGTCTTCGGATAATAGATCTTGGCAGTGAATAATGGACTGTATTCAGCTGGCTCCACAGACCTGTTTTTACTGTTAAAAATAGGAGACACCTGTTAAATATGTTGAATAGCATAAACTTATTGAAAGGAGTCTGCAGCCTAGACTTCTCTGTAGTAAGCTGTATTTGTCTGGAAGATTTAATGCAAACTTTTTCTTTTCCTGGGAATTGGCTCTTGTGATGATAAATCCTCCTTTAGTGAATTTGGGTGTTGACACAGATGTTTTTATATTGCTTTTATTCTAGGTTGTGAGTGAAAGTCATCTGTTTGTCAGAAGATTAACCTTTCCTGGTGTTGCTCACATAATTTATTTTCCTGGATATATTTGAAATACTGTATATTTTAAAATAGATTTTTCATTCAGTTTAGTGTTTGAACTTCCAGTTCTCAAAGAACGTTTCTGTTTTGAATTTGATTAATATTTACTGAGACCTCAAAAAGGACTTAAATAGGGGCTTGATAAAGAAAAGGTATACATATAGCATTCTAGGGGTAGGATCACATGCTGAGATTGAAATTGAAATTTTCCAGTCCAGAAAATTAATTTTGTGTTAGTCAGTGCCTGCTATACCATCTTTTTGTCACTGTCAGATTAGAAAGTTTTTTTGCAGAGCTCTGAGTATGAAAGTGATAGGATGCTGTTTGCTAAAAAACATTTTTTTATAATGCATTGAGTTTCATTACTATCACAACAGCTGTTTTGTTTGGTAATGTAATTCTCCTGTGTGATTCTAGTGTTAACACTCTCCAGTGTAGTTCTCCAAATGGAGAATTACACTGCGGAGCTGCCTGGTATATTAAAACAAACTGTTGGACAGGTCATAACCTTGATTAGGCTGTGCATTTGCTTCAAGGAGCAGAAGCTTTTAAACTGGTGCAAATGGTGCAAGGCTGGGACAGGAAAGTAAATTGAGATAGGTGAGGAGAGCTCAGAACAACTTTTAAGGACTTAGCAGAAGGTTCCAGAGTTGTTGGAAGATGTCTGCCTTTCAGAAAAATGGCAGAATTTTGATACCTCTTGATATTGTGGGTGGAAGCAAATGAATAAGGTTTCAGAAATTACTTATTTTTGTAACCGATTTCTTTTGTGAGAAAAGAGTCTATTTTTCTCACTTTTCAAAAGTGAGAAAGGAATTGCAAGCAATATTGGAAAAAAATTTAGAAGGGCTGTTGGTATAAAGCTGAAAGGAAATTGATACTAAAATTGAACAATAATAATGAAAGTGTCCTATTTACTTTACAGAATTGCTGTAATAAAAACTAAGGAAGTTTCATACAAATTAAGGTTATTATTACATTGAGCATTGTGTAAGTTTGAAGAATCTTTAACCTGGCCCTTTTTTCTGCATAATTTATTGGTTTTTATTTAATTAGCTGATTGTGAGGGTGTCCAGGTTACTTAGTTTTGATCTTTATGTTCTGATAATAAATTGAGATTGAGAGAGAAAAATCATAAATATTGAGGAAAACTGGGAAAAAACACCGGGAGAGGTAGTCTAAGTCTAAAGAGCATTCACTGGTACTGTTAGAGTTTGTAGAGCCATAAATTCAGGAAAAGGAATTCTAGAGATAGACTTTTGTAAGTCAGACTTAAGTATGTTAATTTTATCAGTGTAATCAATCTCATGTGTAAAGAGAGAAGGTAGTAAAGAGTATATGTTAAAGGGCATATTTTTATAGTTGAGACACAGGTCTGTTCTCCAGAATGCAGGAAGGTATCAAGCCTTTCTTCCTTTTTGGTGTTATTTTTTTTTTTCCCAGAAGGGATCTTCCATATTATAGATGCTTTATTGCCCTTTTCATTTTCACAACAATCTTGTGTCTGTTGCTCTGTTTGCATTCTTGAAAGTGTCTTGTGAATCTCTTGGTGGTACTATTTTTCAGAACTCAAAATATTCCTTGTAGATGTTTCCTGCTAGGTGGAGTATGGGATTTGAGTCATAAATTAAGAATAAGAGGGAGAATGAATTTTACAAGTTAGAATTCAGAAGCATGGGATAATCTGAACAAGTCACTGAAGTATTCCTATCCAGTAGTCAGCACAGATAAAAACATCTGATAGGCTATTCTTCTGTTGAATCTTTAATGTTTTATTTTGCATTGCATGCTGTACTATGGAAAAACCGTTTAAATAGATAGTTCCAACAGTTCTTGCTGTTCCTCTTTTGACAGGCACTGCTCTATTGTGCAAAATTACAGTGCCAGCCAAAACCGTCAGCCTGAATGGTTCCTGTAAGGTTGCATTTCAGTAGAAACAGCATTGTAGGTGATTAGTGAGCTCTGTCATGGGTCTTGAAGCACAAACGTGACTCATCTGACCCTCGATAAAATGTTTTTGTCTAGTGAAACTGAACGCCACCACTCCTTGCTGTGATAGTGCTGGTAGTGAAAAGTTGCTGCTCTGCTTGCCACTTTCATGTGGATGAGTTCTTAGTTATTGTGAGATTTAGAATTGTGATAGTTTCCTTAATTCTAGGTAGTGACACCCAGTCTCCATACAGTCTGTATATCTATGTATATTATGTCCTTGCAGATAGATTGTTCTGTTTATTATTCATCTGTATTTTACTTATTTCAGGAGACTTCATGGCTATTACTGACTAGTACTTTATAGTCATTTGAAATCAATACTTTCTGGTAGTTTCAGCTGTCTGGGAAGTTTACAGAGCACATGCCCACTTAGTGGAACTTTAATGAAAAATAAAATTGCCTTTCAAGTATGAAAATACATTAGAGAAGTATACGTTTCCCCATCTTTGTTTTTTTTCTGTTTTTGTCTATAACTTTTGTCATTATTATTCATAAGAAAACATTGTAAAGAGGCTGTAATAGAAAGAAAGAAAAGGAAGCAAAATTACATTATTTAACACAGTTAACAAAAGCATGTCAACTAGATGAGATGGAGCTTATCAGAATACAATGTGAGCAGACTGTTGTTTTCTTGAATCATCTCTCCCCAAATATTTTGTAATGTTAATACCCTACTGTTGAGCATCATAATTTTACAGTAAATAATTTTGAGAAAGATAGAGGAATGCTGGTATTTAAAGCCCAGCATTTAATGAATTCTTTTGTTCTATTGACTTAAAGCCTTGATTTCTATGTCAGATTTCTGAGAACCGTTAGGATCATAATGTTAAGAAAGAGCTGTCTGCTATCTGCGGACAAGTAATTAAAAGCTTAAAAGGAATAAATGTCTTCATGGCTAAGAGCAAAGGAGTTGACACCTATCATTTTGGCCTCTGCTAGTGTGTGTCTAAAGGGTATCTGAACAAGTGATTCTCAAGACCAGAACATTGCTTCAAAGGCAGCAATGTTCTATTTAGAATTTCATTCCAGCAATAAAAATGTGTTACTTCTCAATGAATAGTTGAAATACTACAGCTATTGCAATGTCTAATACTTGATTTGTATTAATTTGCAGCTTCTGTTTAGAATACTAAAATGGTGAACTGATTTTACTGAAACAATTAATTCTAGTTTGAAGCTTGCAGGGTTAGGCTAGTCAGTTCTTACTGCTTAAATAATGAAAATAGCAGTTTGACGTGTAATAAAAATTATTTCCTTATTGTATTTTTATGCTGCTCCTGTTTGCCCCTGTTTATTTGATAGGGGCTATTTGATTGTTTATTTGGGCTTCCTACAGACCTGTCCCCTCTAAAATGACTATCAATACCTATATTAATTATGTTTAATTACAAGTCTGGTCTTTTCCAACCATCTATAAACATGTGGAGTGCTTTGTTAAGCATAAAGCTTTAGATCCTGTAGAGGGATTCTTAGGTGTTGTCTTTTTTATCAGTTGTGGTCTAATCTGATACTAATGTCAAACACAGAAGCATTTGAAACTGAATTTTAACTATATGAATGTAATTAATATTTACCCTTTTTAATGTTCATAAATAAACACTATTTATAGAACATACTAAAAGTTCCTCTGTGTGAGAATATTTTTCAGTGGTGTGGAGTGTCTTGACAATTGCTGTTCTTAAGCGTTCTAATATGACTTCCAGTATGTGCATATAGCTGTTGTTTACTCTGTAACAACAACTCTGTTGTTAGCACTGCCTTTCTAAATAGAAAACAGGTATGTTACCTAACTTGCAGCTGTAGATATCAGATAAATGCAGGTAAAAGGTTTGCCTGTCTGTAGTGAAGTTCTCAAATGTTGCTTGCTATCTGGTGGATTAATATATTTCCTTGTGCATTTTTACATATCTTTGTGTTCTATTTTGTAATTGACAGTTTAGTGTTAATAGAATACAGGTAGAAATAGATTATTTCTTTTCTCTCATTCCGAAGGTCAAACATTTATCCATACTCCACCTTCAAACTTTACATGGTAAAAACCTAAATACTTCTCACCGCAGTCTGTTAATATTTCTATTGTTAATCAGGTATGCAGTCAGTGACAGTAGTCACTCCTGATTGAAAACTTGTGGTTTCCATGGCAAAACTAAACCAGCAAACCCACTACTTAACTGAAAGAAGTGTAATTTCTTGGAGTTCCTTTCCTCCACTCCGAATAATGCTCTGGCGTCTGAGTTAACAGCTTGTAGCAAGATCTTGAGGTATTAGGTATTCTCACTTAAAAAGTACAGTACCGAGTTCTCATGATTAGCAGTGTATTTTTAGTCGTTCTGACAGTCAGCATGATGTAATCTTATTGCAGGTAAGTAAATTCCTCTGTGTTATATAAATTTTCTATAAAAGCCAATTTTGAGAGTAAAACTGAAGTAGCAGTGCCAAGTGCAGAGGAGATCTGCAGCAGGGCCAGAAACAAAGCTGTAGAATGTCCAGTATCCTAAATTTTGCATGTGATTGGTGTCTTTTAACTAAGATTTTGTTCAGTATTATGCAACTTACGTGATGTTTCCCTGAATAAAAAGGATTTTCTAAAAGAAAAACATGTGCTTTTAACTTGCTTGTTAACCAACTATATAATTCTCTTCAGTCAGAGCTTAAGTAATGGTGTCATTTTTGAAGACTAAAGACAAGTGTAGGCACATGCATACGTGCTTCCCAAAGCCTCCGATGGGAACAGAGCCCTGAAATTGCACACACTGATGGCCCGGGAATGAAAATTTGCATTTGTGTTGCAAATTTTCTTGTCTTGTCTAGTGACAGATAAGTGAGGTATATGTGTGGGGTGGAGCATGAAGCAGTGATTGACCAGGTTGTAAGGAATGGGGTAAAGTAAGTCAAAGGCAGCGGAGCCCTCAGCTCACAATTCAGTGTAAAATGTACTTGTGAAAGACAGGTTTCCTTAGTCCCCATTTCCTCTGTATTTGTTGCTTTAATTATTTTCTGCAATGTACTCCATTCCTGTGTCTCAAAAAAGTGATTGAGAAAAAGTAGTGAATAATTTTTTTGAGATTAGTTTTTCATATCATAAGTGAGGAAATTAAATGTTTTTCCTGTGAGAGAGGCTGTCTGTCAGAGATGATACCAGAATCCTGATTCTGTGGCTTTTGCTTTAGGGTACTTGATTTTTTTATATGAACTTGTTTATCTTTCTCCAGTATTGTGTTTCACAATTTTTCTTTGACAAAGGTAGTTTCAAAACTGCATTTGCCTAATAGATGCAGTGATAGACATTAGCGATATTTACATTTGTGGCTGGAATTAAAATTAGGAAACTGGTGAGTGGAGCTTACATGAAAAATTAGGTCTTGTAGTTCGTTGTCATGATAGATGGTAATTACTTTTGGCACATGATGAAAAGGTAATTCGCCGTCTATTCTGTGGAAGTTGTTGGGAGAGAGAAGTGTCTTTGAAATACTTGTGTAGCTATTTAAGTTTATGATATGTTCAGCTGATTCACATGTAACAGAGCTGTGTGTTCACTGTATAAGCCAGATGTATTTTCATTTTCACCTGTACACTACAAGTGTCCAGGTGTTAATGTCCTGATTTTAAATGGTCTAATGTGTGCAATAATAGTAACTCTCAATATGTAGGGTTTGAAATTATGTGCTTCAAGTATGATCATGCTGTTTTGCCACACTGTCAATTCAGAAGAGTTTGTTTTCTCAAGGGTAGCTGCAGTGAGTTTGTTTATGTCTCCTTTACCGTGGGGTAGGACCCACCTGTTTGGGGGTCCATGGAAGAATTGCCATGCACCTCTTGTGTAGCCACACCTAACTGAGACTGGTAAATTAAAACATTTTGTTGAAAGGTCTAGTGGATAATAAAGCAGCTGGCTTTTTCATACATAATCAGAAGTGACCTTTGACACTCTAACACAAAATAGCCATGTTTTTGTGCTGCAGTGATCGTGTTTCACCAAAAGTTGTCAGAATTGTCTTACAAAAAATTGGGAAGTTGCTAAAACTTCAGATGAACATTTTAAACACATGAAGCAAGGTAGTAAAGTGTAGCAGTCCTGTGACTGTTACCAGGCTGTATGTGCTGTGGACATCATTTTTCTGTGTGTGTTTAAGCAAACAGCTTGTCACTTATTTATGAACTGTTCTTCTGTAAATGCTTCTACTAAGTGCTGTACATCTCCCTCCTCACCCCCAGCAGAGGAAGTACTTTACTGTGAAAATCTGGCAGTGTTAGAGAAATCTGAAGTTATTAAGCCATGTTAAACAAAAAAGCTGTGTTAT
This sequence comes from Serinus canaria, assembly GCF_022539315.1. Taxonomy (NCBI): domain Eukaryota; kingdom Metazoa; phylum Chordata; class Aves; order Passeriformes; family Fringillidae; genus Serinus; species Serinus canaria. Next base: position 62,601,331 of record NC_066343.1, read on the forward strand.
GTTCATTCTCGTTTTTCCTTCTTATTTTCCTCATTTACCTGTTGTTTATATCTTTTCTCCCGGAGTCTAGGCCTGCATCATCTCCCAGCTTAAAAAGGGAAGTTTATTTCTGTAATCAACTGCTGCTTTAATTTTCATTTCTCTTTTTACGTAGTCTGTATAATTACTGACTAATGTTCTTTTCCTCTGGTTTCCAACAAATTCGGAATTTGACCCTGCACTAGGTTAAAATTGTTCTAGATGGTGTTGCTGGTGGCAGCAGACCATTCATGTTTCTCCTCTGGGATAGGAATCTTTGACAATTAGGCATATTCTTTATAAAATTTGCTGTCCCTTTCTGAGCTTTGTCTGCGTTTTTCCTCATTATCCTGTAACATTTGACTGTGGGAGTATCCGTCCAAGTCTAAAAGAAATCTTATGTTTCTTCATGTCTTTTTCTCACACTGTACTCCTGTACTCTGTCTCTCTCCTGCAGATCTGTATCATTCTATCTGACTTAGATACCATCTCCTCTTCTGACTATATTTGCAGATGTTTTCAGTGTCATTCTGATTATGTCCTGTTTCACTCTGTTTCTGAGGCATCAGCATGTAGCAAGCCTTGAGAGAAAAAACACAGAACTCTTAAATTCTGCATGAGCTGTGGTGCTGCTTTTTAGCATTTTATGTATGTGATTCAAAAATTGATCTCTGTAATCTGAATGTTAGGTTTTTTTACCAAGAAGCCTCAAGCAATTTTTAAAATTTGTTTTAATGATTGTATTTAAGAGTTTAAGAGATCCTGTTTTCCCAGGAGTGGTGTTGAAAAAGTGAAGTGTAAGCACGAGATGTTTGTTTCAAAAGTTTGGCAAGCTGTAAAAAAATGTGCCAAGTTTCTGCAGCTCCCAGATGGTCAGGAGCACATCTGAAGAGAACAGTTTCAGTATTTTAGGAGAGCTATGGGGTTTCATGGGCTGTTAAATAAAAAATGTCTAAATCTGTCAGGTCTTTTGTCCTGAAGCCATTCCAGATGTATCCAGTTGTCAATAATTTATTTCTTTTTGCTTTGCCATAAAGAAGAGAAAATGCTAATTAAATTCTGATTGTAACTGTATAATGGTTTTTCTCTAATGAAGTATATACTACTTGGCTAAAATCACTATGAGTAGCTAAGTATGCTGTGTCTGTGTACTCACATAGCAGGAATTCTACATTTCAAAATATTATAGTCTTATCTTAAAAATGCTTTGTATTACTGTTTAGGTGCTTAGTTGTAATGAAAATATGCATAAAGGTTTTAATTTTTCTGGAAATATTGTTTTCATAACCTATTAAAAACAGGTTATGTCCATTATTAGTATTCTGTGACTTTACTACTACAATAGATAAATTTTTTAGCCACCCCAGAGATCTAAAAATTAATGGATCTATTTTTTGTCAGTTTAGATTTTGGTTAAAATTGGTTTTCATTTAGCCACGAGATAATAATATAATGAATCACGTGTCACTGATTTTGCTGATATTTTAGTATCATACAATCCTAGTGAACTCAAGATTTTTCTACTCTGGCTCCTGCTTTAACCAGGGTCAGCTACAGTGAGTTGCTCAGGACATTGTGAGTTGAGTTTTGGATATCTCCAGTGATGGAGATATGCTTAAGCAGAATTTTCTGTGCTTCGGTTTGTACCTATTGCTTCTTGTCCTGTCACTGGGCATGACTGAGAAGAGTCTTGAGTCCACCTTCTGAACTCCCTGCCCCACTTCCAGATTGGGTAATTTTGCACCATGGTAAGATTCCTTTGAGCCTCCCCTTCTCCAGGCTGCATAGTTCTGTTTCTCTTAGCCTCCCCTTATATGACAGATGCTCCAAGCCCTAAGCAGATGTCATATTTATATCAAAGCTTTCCTTTTCAAAACCTCTTCTCCTCACAATGGTAAAGTACAGTAGTAAAGCTGTACAGTTCACCTCAAAAATGATCCTGAAAAATAGTAAAATAATCTATTTTAAAAATTATTTATTCTGCAACACTATTCCTGTGTTAACTCCCTTCTTATTTCAGTTAAGGTTTATGGTTTTCTTAAAGCACTTACTGGAACACTGACTTTATAATCTTATATTCCTAGGAATCTTTTTCAGTATGGTGGTCGATATTTAATATAATCTTTTATATAATCTTTTCCTTCAGAAGAATAAGGTACAACATTCTTTGATTAATGGACTACCTTTTTGTAAAGAATTTTTCCTAAATTTGCATTTCTTGAGCAAGCAACAGTGGCTCATTTTTGCTTAGTAAGGACAGTATCATCCTTAGTGTCTCCTGGAGCAGCAATAGAAAGATCTTTTTTTTCCTGAGTATTTAAAAGAATATAGCAGACATGTTTTATCAGACTTTCTAAAGGAAATAAGTGCCCTGAAAAGAAGGCAGTTTTCCAGGCCTGTGGGTATCTGCAGACTGTAAGGTGATTGTCAACAGTCTTGTGTAGGTGGAGCCTTTCCTTCACCAGCCCTCTGCTATTGTGTTCTTAGTCTGGGAAGTGATTCTGCCATTCTGTTCTTCCTTCTCTCAGATCACACTTTCTGAGGCTCACAGGCAGAGTTACATCATTTACTGTTCACACACACAACACACATAGCATGCTGTGTCTGTGAATGTACTACTTTTTCTCCCTTGTCCATCTTTATTCTCTTGGCAGACTGTTGACAAATCAGCAGCAGAACCCAGCAGGATTTGGGGGATATTAGCTTATATTTGATCCTTCTTTCAGAGTTAGCAGTTTCTTGCTTTCAGTTTTATCACATTCAGATTGTTGCTTTGAGTAAAGAAGTAAAAATATAGAAGTAAAAATGAAGGTTCCTGAAAGGCAGCTTCTTTTCTTAAATCTTTTTAATTGCAGAATGCCGGTGCTGGTCCTTCCTCTCTGGTTACTGATATTATTACTCTAATTTCTCTAGTCTCCAAAGCTGCTTTTTAGCTGTACTCACAATTTAGCTGTACTCACAAAATCTGCCTGGCCAGGATACCATCTAACTGAGCTGAGGACCCTTATTCATGTAGGCTTTATTTGCAAATCTGTGCTAGGTCTTGAACTAAACTATAATCTTCTTGTCCAAAAATAGTCCCCACTAAGTAAATAGCAGCATAACACTTCTACTGTGGCATGTAGAAAATGTGATGATGTTTTCTTTAGGGTGAACACCTGCCTATGGGGCATAAACTGAGATGAAAAATGTGCAGCTGGTGCCTGAACTTTGAGGAAATGTGAAAATTTATTGAAATGTCCTTTGCTTAGCACTCAAACATCACACTTATTAGTGTAATTTGCAAACTAATAATACCTGAATCATATTGAGAGTTTGTCTTCAGTTGCATTGCTTTTTTGGTCTGTTTTTCTATTCTGAATGGATTCAGAAGTTTCTGAAGTCTTTATGTGACTGCTCTGGCAAACCTGCAGCTGTAAAACAACATAGGGGACTGAAAACTGGAGAAAGGAAAGGGAAGGAACAATGGGGAGTAGGGGAAGATAAAAACTGTTTTGTATGAAGGGCATGTTAAAATTGCTGTAGTTTTACCTATACTATATTAAAATTGAAGCACGTGCATCTCCCAAGAGTAACTGTTTTCATATCTTTGCAGTGTAATTAATATAAATACAGGCATTCCCACACAGTTCCATAACAGATATGGATTTTGAAGTTTCAGAGAACATGTGATAACCCCACAGACTCATTAATGTTGATGAAAGGCCACCTTTATTGTGAAAAGCCTGTAATTGCATCTCACTATTCATTTTACAGTTCTTCATTGTGGTTCAAGTTTTACTTATTTGTTCAAGACAAAAAGCTACTTTTTATTTGTTTTAGTCAATTCTTCTGTTTTGCTCTTTTTCCTAGGAAAGAGCAACATGGTGTATGCTTTCCCAAAGAGTGATTTCATTATAGCTGTTTACTTTCCACTTCTTACAGTTGTATCCCAAAGTTGTTTATATGTCTTCAGAGTCTTACATTATCTTACAGTACAGAAATGTAGGCTTTTTAGAATAAAGTTTTAGAAAGTTTTAAAATATGATTGCATCATGGCATGTTGAGTTCAGAATATTTTTTTTTAAATATTTTTTTATGCCTGGGTAAGGATGATTTTGACAGTGAGGGAAGTTGGACTCAGTTCAAGATTTCTAGTTTTAAGTCATTAAGCTTTGCCTCAGGTTTCCAATGTTGCCTTGTAAATTCACTTGAGGTCAGTTCTGTAGTAATACTTAGCATCCATTTGATTAGAACAAAAATACCCAGTTCCTGAAAACAGTTCTTATGGGTAAGTGATTAGAAAAATAATTAATACTGATTGTATGCCATGGCACTTTCTTTAGGACAGTGTCAGGATATAAAAAGAAAAACCCAGTCCCTTCAAATATGTTGACATTTTAATATTGTTTTAACTTCAGGTACAGAGAGGCTCTTGTCAAGTGGGATGAAGCACTTCAGTTAACTCCAGAGGATGCTACACTTTATGAGATGAAATCACAGGTAAAGCATTACAGTTATTTGCCAGTTTAGAAATTAGAAAAGAAAACATTGTGCTTGTGAACTGGTACTGAGCAACGTTGTTTATTTGCTGTGTGCAGGAACTGCGACACAATTTAGGTGTTTCATTTTTATCAACTAACAGGGCGTCTTTTAACAGAAATTGGAATAATGCTGTTATCCCAGCCAGTCACAGTAAACATCTTTGCTGGGTTGGAAATGGGTTGCTACATTGCAGAGAAAAAAAAAGATTTGGAGGGATCAAGGAGAGCCTTAGTGTGACAGATTAGCAAATCTGACCATTAAAAATCTGCCTGCTCTCTCTAAAGATTGGGCTTAATACTATCTACTGTCAATATTAAACATGGGTACTGTGTACAAATGGTTTGCTTTAATCTGATTTCGTATTAAGTGTTACACAGATAAACCAGTCATGTAAAAGATTCATAGTATCTCATCTAAACCTGCCCTCTTTCAGTTGGAAGCTGTTCCCCCTTATCCTATCACTACATGCCCTTGTTAAAAGCTCCACTCTGGCTTTCTTGTGACTCCTGTAGGAGCCCTCTGGATTCTAGGAAGCGTCTCAACAGGCCCCATAAGCTGTGCCTATTGAGTTTTCACCAAGTGGTCTTGAAAAACTAATTTGTTTCAGGAAGAGAGGAAAAGAGAAAAAAAATGGTGAATGTATTATGTAACTTTTAGAAAGTTTGCCATACTGTTTAGTTTTTGTATCTTTGTTGTTACTCTAGTTCTTTTATTGTGTAAAATCCCCAATCAAGACCCTAACACCCCTACTTCCCCAAAAAAGAAGCCAAAAATAACCAAACCCCAACAAACTCCAAGAACCAATGCTGATTCTTTTCCAGGGTGTGTGGGCTGTTTTTTCTAATTGATATTACCACATTTGCTCCTCACGGTCATCTTGTCTGGTGAAGAAAGTTTGATTCTGCAAAAGAATTATTAAAAGAATCATGACTTCATTTCAAGGCAGTGAATACTGAAGGATGCTTTTATTTTATGTAGCTGCAGAATGTTTAAATCTTACTAGGTTATGCATTTGGTTTTAGAGTTTCTTATGGCTTAAAGGTTTTTCTTTAAATTGTTTTGGGAAAAGTGTTTTGTTGTTTTTCCATAAAGGTTAGTGTAAGTGAAAGAGCTGTCTAGCCTAGTGGAATGGCTGGAAAAGAGTTGCACAAATGGCATGAGCATGTAGCAATACTACTCTCCTGATCTTTTTCCCAGGCTCCAGCAAGCTTGGCCTGGGACTTCTCTGTGTTTGGAAGTGCTTGAAAGATTTTTCTTCAACAAATTTGTTTCAATGCTTTCTGTTCCCATGTAAATTTCTAATATCTGTAGAGCTATGTATTAAGGAATTTTGTATCCTGATTATGCGTTATTAGAAGACATAGGATAATACAATTCTGCTTTAATTAGCAGCACTCCAGATTGCTGTAAAGGGTGTTAATTTACCTAGCAGTTTCTTTACAACTTTAATTTTTAACTTCACTAATAAAGAAGGTCTTCACATGTGCTGAGATGTGAAGATGGTATTGGTAAACTTTATTATCACAGTTTAAAGATTTAACTCTGTTTTGAATAAAACAGAAAGCTGTTTAAAATTTCAGGACAGTTCTGCTCAGTGGGATAAATTAGTGAACAGCTCCCTTGTAACTGTTTTTATTATGGTCTTATGTGAATGCAAGAATTTAAGATATGTCCCCAAAAGCATTCTGTTTAATTGAAATTACACCAAAAGTAAATATTTTCACACTGAAAATAGCAGGAGAACTGTGAAGTGTGTAAGCTTACCTGGACTGGAGCTATGATGCAGTGAATTATCCAAAGAGGTGCTTGCTACGATGTGCTTCAATCTGTGCTCCAGATAATAATATTGAGGGGATGTTGGTTCCTTGGCTCCCCAGTCCCTGTATTTATATCAGCAAAGTGGCAAAGGTGAGTTAGAGACACACAGTTTTTCTGCTGACCAAGAGGAACTGAGAAACAGCTGTGTTACTCTGATTCATCTTGCGAATTATCTGTTCTTGTCTAATGATACAAGTGGAGAATAATGAAAGCTGAAAAAACTGGAAAAAATGCTGAAGGAGCCCGGGCCTCTCTGCTACCATGCCTTTGATTTCTTTCTGGAAAAAGAGAGCAGTTCTCAGCAGTTGCACCATTTCTTTTTGATTTCACTTTCTTGTATTGCATAACACTTGTTACACTGTGAATGAGAGCACAAGAAAAGCTTGTGTACAAAATATAATTTATAAAACTATTTCTTGATTTTTTAAAATAAAACATGTGATGTTTCAATTGGTAATGTCTCTTTCATACATGCAAATATTTATTGCAGATGTTTTTTTGTAGTATGACTTATACTTACTGGAAGCTGTTTAGTAGAATGTGTAATTTGATACCTTTGTACTTCTAAAAGCATTGATGTGAGCTGTAGAAATTCACTTTTGCCAAAATAGAAATGCGTAATTAATTCAAAAAACATTGTGGCCAATATTTAAAAGAGACTGTCTTAGAGCTGAATGTGTTATTCCAGTCCAGCATACCAGCACAAATACTGCAGCTATTACAGTGTAGCTCAGTGAAAATGTTTTGGAGGAACTGTTCAGCAGCCTCAGAAATGCCATGACCAGCTCTGGGTCTATAAAAATCCCCTGTCTTGATATATGTGTCACATGCTAGAGGAGGAGATTCGTGTTAGGAATGACTTTGTGCAATATGCAAAGATTCTTTATGGTCTGTATTAATTTTCTGTCAGTAAGAAAATGTCTATTCATTAAGAAAATCTGTTGGAGAATTAACATTGGAGGATGAAGTTGGGTTTTTTTGCACAGGCTGGAATATCTGTCTTATACCCTTACATTTATAAGGATAACCTTATGTTGGGTTACAGAGCAGCTTCTCCATTCTTTAGTATTTCCTTTCTCAACAGCAAACTTAACATTTTCAATACGGAATTGTTTAATATGAAGCTCAGATAAATATGATAATGGCACTGTAGGAATCTTTAAATATTTGTGGTAAGTTCTCAAAGATCTGTATTTTACCAGATGTAGGACAAATGTCTTTCAGTACTTCTGAAGAGCAGAAATAGTGTTTAAAGTTCCTAGTTGTCAAAGTTATTTGAAATCAGTGTATTCCCAGAAAATCACATGGGAACTATGGAATTGCTCAATTGCTTCAAAAAGCCATAAAATTTGATGAGATTTTTTTTCTATTTCTCTCATCTACTCTCTGATCCATTTAAAAACAGATTTTTTCTGGTTTTTGAGAGGATAGGGGTCCATTTTTATTTGTGTGCAAGATCTGTCAGTATACATACTTGATACTTCATCATCAGCCTAAGCTGTTTCCCCATTGCAAGAGCAATGACTGGAAAGTAAATGTTTATGCACATTCATTTCTGCATTTTTGTTGAAAACCAAAAATCTTTAAAAAGACTCAACAACAGCAGCCTAATATAAGTAATATTGTAAGTATATTCAAAGGAATAGATAAAGAGTGCCTATATTAATGAAGCCACTAAAACTGCTCAAAATTAATTGTGAGATGAATTTTTTAAATATTGACTGGATTATTTTGTTACTGCTTTGAACTACAAAGATGGAGGAGCAGACTTTGACATACTCTCTGATTTTTCATCTTAATGTTTGGTGACTGGACCATGTGGGACATTTTTGGATGAAGAGGCATATCAAAGGACTTGATACATTGTGATGTTATATAAAAAACTGTCTTGAGAGCCAGACTTGCTGCTATTTAGTACTACTCCTGAGAATTCACTGTTGCTTATCTTGTGACACTTGCACCTCAGATCTCAGATAACTATGCAACTATGACAAAATTTTTAAAGTAGACAATGCAGGTTTTTTAATATGTATTTTTAGAAACAAGTAAATTCAAATGTAAACTGCCAGGTTAAGTTCTTTTTAATATTTTTTGGATGGTTTGTCATCAGCTGTATGAGAAATGAAGAGTTTTCTTCAATGTTACATCCTCAGTTTTCATTCACTGAACAGGACCAGGCTATCAGATGCATGTCACATCTTTGTTTTTATATATGAAACCCATAATCTTCAAATCTTTCAATTTCCCTCTTCTAAAGGCTTTTTTAATGTTGAACTCAGTGAAGAAACTGAGTGAACTCAACTTCTGTCTGTCTTCCTACTTAAGAAATTACAAGGTTTCTAAGATATGACCAGAAATTTTAGACTATAACAGCTAGTAAGTGCTGATTATTTTAAATTTGTTTTTCTTAAATTGGGATGTGTACAGAGAAGAGTGAACTATCAAAAAATTAATGTGAACTCCAGAAATCTAAATTGCAATAAAGCATTTCTGTATGGTGCAATGGTAATTTCTTTAGAGCATGAGTAAATGTAAACTACTTATGGGTAGGATGAATTTTATTAAACTTTATTTTGAAATGGGTTACTGGATGGAAAAAGGAATTGGGTCATTTTCACTGGATGTGGAATGTATCTATATGTAGTGATTCAGCCTCAATCCACTGAGCTCCTTTAATACCAGAACCTACTCAGATTCATAACACTTCTAAAATATTGTGGGCAGAACATGATGGGTCACTCTGCTGCCTGGATTTCTAATACTTGGTCAGTCTTCTGATGAGAGTTGCCATGTTTAATTGGTTTTTTGCCACGGAGTTCTTCCAATTCTTCTAATCTCTCTTGTATGACTCTTTCTAAAGGTCTGTTAAATAAAGTTATTATAGGACATGGATGCTTTTGTTTTAAAGCGTGTAATAAGGATAGATTTCTTTGAGTAAAGCAAGTCCTGAAAATCCACTTACTGAATATCTTATATTTCCCTCCAGTCACTTTTGACTCATATGTGTGGGTGTGTGTGCGTGTGTGTGTGCCTGCTGTGAGAGTCTTAGGATGTTTTTTCTGCCTCATAAATTATTTTCCTAATTTTTTTTATTAATTTTAAGAATGTTTTTTAATAGAGTATTATGACTGTACAATGTATATCATTATATATATATATATACACACATTGCTTTATATGTACTCTGTATGTATATTATGAGTGTGTGTGTATATGTATACACGCATACTTGATGTGGCTGCACATTGAGCATGTGACAGGCATGCTGTGTGACAGGGAGGGCTACAGCGCATGTGGTTCCTGTTTGGCTTTGTCTTGCCCATGTGTCTGTACCCCAGAAGGACTGAGCACCACTTATCAAATCTGTGCACAGGAAATATTTGTGCTGGCAGTGTTTTTTATTCCCTGGTCATTGTGGTTTTTCAGGTGTGGAATAGCTGGTTTTTTGGTTCAGTTTCCAAGTAGCATACAGGGGTGTTTTATTAAAGTGGTAATGATGTACAGGTAGAGTAACCCAAGACAAGGCTGCACACACTCATGTCTGCCATCGTTGGTTCATTTTGATGACCTCTTCACCTGAAAAAAAAAAGTGTAGTAAAATAGCGTGCATTAATAAGTATGTGTGTTATATTGACTGACAAGTGTAGCTGAGTAATTTTATTAATAACTAAAAAATTACCTGTGTTGGATAAAAAGCATATACATTCAAATGTGTGTTTGTTTGAATGTACTTGGAGAATCTAATGCCAAAATTATTAGTAGCAAAGTAATTACTACGTGATCTGGAAGAGCATTTTTAAAGCAGCTGTTTATGCTGGTGCACACAATAGTCATAAATAGATGAAAGTGGAATAAGTACCTTTATTAGTAAAGTGTAATTCAGTAAACAAACCAGTGAAATTCATTAAATACTACAAATTATTTCCTAAGCATTTTCACAGATGTTTTGTAATTAGTTTGCAGTAGAAAGTACTGGTGGGAAATACAGAGTACTTTGGATGCGTAAAAATGTTCCTGGGAATGTATACTTGGATTTGTTTTCTCTTACGAGAATAAATACATTAAGACACTGATGTAGAAGATAGCTGATAGATGCAGAATCCCTTCATCTTGGTAGGATGTACCCATCTCCACTGGTAACAGTTTGATTCACTTCACACATCTGCTGCAGATAGGGGAAACTGCCCATACAAATGTAATTAATCTGAAAGTTTTGGAAAAACACATAACATTCATCATAGACTTTGATACCAAATGCAGTCATTGAGAATTGTTGAGCAGGAAAAAGAGGAAAGATGATATACTGCTATAGATTGTTTTTCTAAAGATTTTTTAGGTACTTCCTAAAAGAATTCTAAGGTACAGTCCATTGAATGGAATTAAAGTGAAGCCATACGACTAATCTTTAGAAAAGTTTAGTCATACTAGAACAGCAGAAGTATCAATCTAAAGGGCTATTCAGAAGCTATGCTTATGATGGTTCATGTTTTTTTCAGTGCAGGGTTGCTTTCTGTAGCAATTCTTTGCCTTCCCGTTTTCTCTCTTTCTCTTTTACACATGCACCTCTATGCTGTGCATGTACTATTTGTTAATTAAATACTCAAGATCATCACATTTAAATCCTGCTCTACTCCACACTCATATTTATCTATTTAATATATCATGGAACAATAAGGTTAAATAAATCTGTTTTGAACTTCAGCAATAGTCCTAACAAGTTCTAATATTATTCATCATAGTTGTGGTCAGTTGGGATGAAAGTGGTTGCCCACACATGAGTCTAACCCTTGTGGTTGACATTCTCATCATACTGCAGGAATGCAGTTGTCATTTGTTTCTTACACTGGTATCTATCACCATAGCATGTGGGTGTCTGAAATCATGATCTCAGAGTGATGCAGGTCTTCAGGTGATGTGCCAATCTCATTGGAAACATAAGGCAAGCTTTGAGCCACATTGTGTATTGCTAACTGTGATTTATTGTCTTAGTTATAGAGATTCAATTGAAGGAGAATAATCCTGTGGTAACTGCTGAGTAACAGAGATTTTCACATTCAGAAACCACGTTTTTCCTTACTTAATGTAGGTGACTTCACGTCTAAGTTAGGCTCTGCAGAATGCTTGTTCTCTAAATACAGCAGTCATTGTTAAGGTCTGTTTCCATGCTGAGTTACAGGGATTGTTTCTATAATTATATCATGTGCACTGCACTGTTTCTGGTAGATTACAGCTCTCTATTAAAAAGAATAAATACAGTCCAGGAGTTTTTCAACAGCACTTGCACATTTATTATGTTTAGCTCTCCATGTATTTGTCCTTCTGACTATTTTGTTATGCTTCTATAGACTGTAGGGTTTGTTGACAAAGAGAGACACCTTCAGAAGCAGTGAATCTACTTCTAATAGCATTGCTTGAATAGTTTGGGTGAATTATCCTCTAGCATGCCTGTTTCTCTCTGTGGGGGTTGAAATGAGTCTGGGTGACTATCTGAGGTCAGACAAGCAACTTTTAACTAAAAAAAGCTAGGTAAAATGAATCTTAGTTATTGAAACAGTGGTTGTTGCTTGGGTAATCCCAGAAAACTTAAATTTATTTTCAGTTTTGCTTATTTTTCTTCCTCTTCTTTTTCTATTTCTGATACAGGTCCTGATGTCTTTACATGAAATGTTCCCAGCAGTGCACGCAGCAGAAATGGCTGTCCAGAGAAACCCACGTTCCTGGGATGCCTGGCAGACTTTGGGACGTGCCCAGCTTGGATTAGGAGAGATAGCACTGGTAGGATAACAGAATTAATTGTGTATGAGAAAGAAGGTACAGAAATGCCAAGGTTGATGTCTATCCTTATGGTAACTTGAACATAGACAAGGAGAAAGATCGTTGTTATTTATCTCCAGTGTTCCCTCTGCTTTATTGTGTTTCACAAATGCTTCCTGTGTGGTTTTGTTGCTGGACTTGTGGAAGACTAGTCTAGTCGAAGAGTTTTGTGTCATATACTATATTTATGTGGTGGCTTTATGCAATAGAACAATTATGCTGACATAACTGCACATACTACATTCTGTGTGTTGTACTGCTACAGTGCGGCTCACCATAGTTTAAAGATGAGGATAATGTGAAGTCCAAGGATCAGCTGATTATTCAGGCTCAGTTTTTACACATGCCTGCTGATAAAGTTCTAGTGTCTTGTTTTCCTTTTGTCCTGCTTATCCAGCAAATAATGTGTGCCCATTGCTTCTTTCCTCTGGCTCTCTGATCTCAAAAGGTGGCTGAGGTTGCTTCTTCATTTAAAAAGAGAGCAAAAAAGCCAGGGATGCTTTGCAGTAGCTGAAATGCATCTTTTTTTCTGGGGTATAAAGTTTTTTGCTAGTTTCTGTGGAAACACAACAGGTGAACTTTCAAATTCAGACGCATTCCCAGAGGTCTATTAGAACACCATTGCATCATGACCTCTTAGATGAAAAAGATACTGGTTGTATTTTGAATAGAAGTAGCTGTGTGCTGTTTGATATAAATAAGTTTCTCGGTAATTTAGAGTGGTTTTGCAAAGTTACAATGTTTGGTCTGTTTGGATTTTCAAGAATTGAAAAAATGATAGGGTTTTTTTAATGGAGGTTAACAATTCATACAAAACTAGTTTTTAAAATGTAGTAAGAAGCAGTGTTAAAAACCCCAAACCACCAAAACAAATGCAAATTATGTGACTCACCTAGAGTCACAGAATGGTTTGGCTTGGAGGGAACCTTAAGGATCATCTAATTCCAACCCTATCCAGCCTCGCCTTGAACATTCCCAGAGATGGGGAATCTACAGCTTCTCTGAGCAACCCATGCCATATTCTCAGCACTTTCACAGTAAAGAATATCCCATCCTAATGCCTAAATTTCCCTCATTTCAGTTTGTTCCTATAACTCCTTGTCACTATGGTCCCTGATAAAGAGTCCCTCTGCAGCTTCCCTGTATTCCCCCTTCAGATACTGGCAGGTTGCCATGAGGTCTCCACACAACCTTCTCTTTTCCAGGCTGAACAGCCCCAACTTTCTCAGCCCGTCCTCACTGGGGAGGTGCTCCAGTCCTGTTAGACAAAACCTAAGACAAAACCTGTGTGTTACAGATGTGCAGCGTGCACCCTTTGTTGGTGCAATACCATAATATGAAATATCTCATATAAATCCATGTATATCTGTGTTTCAGCAGTAATGACATTCCATGGTTTTTGTAGTGTAGAAGGTTAGGGTTGATGGTCTGGTCTGTCTGGATCTTTTCCTTTTAAGTGTATGCAACTGTCACTGTAAATTGTGCCTGAGAATTTTAAATGCACTAGTCTCAGGAAAATTAGAGTTTTATTTCCTTCAAGGATCCTAAGTAACTGATGCTGTTTATTCTGTAAAAAAAGGTTCAGTTGCTGTAATATCAGTTATAAATAGTAATATACCTGTACTAGTTTTATCCAGCAGTTTGATTCAGGAGATCCTGTAAGATTTTTCTACACAGGCAAGTCATGAAGCACCAGTTGGACTGGATATTTTGAGTACTGGGCACCTAGTATTCATATTATTTTAATTTTGTCTAATTTTAGAGTAGCACTTCAGGTGCTCTCTTAGAGTGTATTGTTGACCTTAATCAGAAAGGCATCTAATTTATGTTTCTGAGACTATTCAGTGATGCAAAGCAAAGCATTTTAAGTGGGGACAATCAGAGATTTGCATCAAAGCACTTCATTAATCTGAAACACTACTCTAGGTGCTCCTGTAATTGTTAAATTGACCTTACTTTGATGACGAGCGAGGGAGGGGCGGTTGTGGCAGCTAGTTTGCCCTCTTAGTTTTTGATTCTCTCTGAGCAGGGAGCCTGAGGTGTGGAAGCTCCTGTTGCTGTCCCCAGTACCGTGGTACTGTCTGTTCATACTTCACTGCCTTTCTGTCTGTAGGGTGAATTGCCTTCTGGTAAATGTTTTCACATACAGAGAAGTTGGGGAGTTCTTCTAAAATGGAAATAATGTTCGCTATTTGTTTTTGAACCAAGCAATTTTTAAGGAATCTTAAGTGACTAAGATTGAAGGAGTTTTAAAATAAGAAATTAGTTCATAGTTACTGAACTTCTGGAGTCTTCTAGACCAAGTGGTTTAAGTCATAATTATTATTTTTCCATTAGTCTTTCATTGCCATGATTTTCTTTTTTTCCCTGTGTCATATTTTTTTACAAAGAAAAGTTAAGAAAGCATAAGTATCAAGACTATTTTAGTATATTTTTTTTTTTGAGATTTGGGAATTACTATCCTTCTCAAGAATTGCTTTTTCTACTTCTTTGTTTCATTTCTCCCCCACCAACATCTGTCTTCATTACCCACATCCTGCCAAATGGTCTGTTGTGAATACTTTTATTGCATCACAATGAATGATGCATTTTTTCTCAGGGAAAAAAACAGTTTACTCTATTTTAATTTGAAGTTTCCCAAGACTAAAATGCTGCTTCAAAACAAGTTTAATGTATATTATGAGCTGTGTAATAACAAAAAAAAGAGATACTTGCTTGGATATATTTTTTTGTCAAACTTGTGACAAAAAGAATGAGCTAAATGAGTCTCTTTTTATTTAGCTTTTATGAAAGCTGTTTGCTCTTTTTCTTCCCCTGAATTTACTTAATAGAGTAATTTAACAGTATTACTTAAATGTGAGCAAGGAAAACTTTATTTCTGTAAAGGCATAAATTCCTTAAATTCTACAAATCAATGTGCGGAGCACACCTGAGTAAACCTGCAATGTGCATTGTGAATGTAGTAACTAGGACTATTGCCAGGCTTGCAGTATTTCTCTCATTTCATTGCAAATACCTGGCTTTACAAATTAAATGTCCTGTAGTGCTGATAATATCTTAACTAGTTAACAATTTTGCACTAATAGCTTCATTACAACAGTTCCTCCTGTGAGATAGGGTGAGCCCCATACTTTGATTAATCAAGGGGAAAAAAAAAAAAAAAAGAAAACCAAACAAAAGTAATATTAAAAAGAAGATCCAGAACTAATCACAAGAAAATCAAGTACTGAATGAAAGCACTGAGTCTCCTGCCATGGAGAAATTCATCAGCTCTGTGACATGGTCATGGGCAGGCAGCTCAGGTGGCCCTGCTTGAGCAGGGGCTTGGCGCAGGCAACCTCAGAAGGTCCTGGCCATCCTCAGCCATCCTGTGGTTCTGATTTCAGCTTTACCCCATTCTGGATCCCTGGCAAACCTGGAGTACTGAGGATCACAAAGTTGAGAGGGAAGATCTGTAAATATGCACCAGTTGTGCATGGACTTTGATGTTTTGAAGGATGTGGTTGCCTGTATTCCTCCTAAGTAGTTTGTGCTTTAGCAGTCTTTTAAGTGTGACACATTTTGTCAAAAGAATCATGCCTTGACAATATGAGTCCTCAGATCAGCCCTTTCCTTTCATCTCTCTTGAAAGAAATAGTTTTTGGTCTTTTAGATAATGATGGGAGTTTTATACTCCCAAAGAGAGAAATGTCCGGATTTTATTGGAATGCAGCTAATTAACATAACTAATCTGAATTTGAGATAATTTTTCAACATGTTACAGATGTTATCATTTAGAAACATAGAGTATTTTGGTAATAAAAAGGAAATTGGTGGTTGGCCTTCCACTGAAAAGTCAAAATATTTAGGAAGTTTATAAGAGAGAAAGTACCATGCTTTTCATTAAAGTGGGGTTCTGTTAAATTCTTTTCAACAGCTTTAAACAGTCCTACTGAGTTAATGAGGTAATAGTCAGTAATATAAACTTCCCCAGGAAGATCTTGTGCTAATCCTGCCATAGAGTAACCCTTTTTTCTTTTTTAACCACTGTTAAAATTGTAAATTGTGAATATGTTTTTTTAAAATTGTAATTGTAAATATATTTTGTGATAGTGATTGTTAATGCACAAAAAGATCTTCTAGTCAGAGGTGATTTTTATTTTCCGTCAAGAAAGCTGAAGGGCAAACAAGTCTCCAAAAGTTTAAATGCCCTCTTGAGCTACATTTCTGCCAGGGGTACTCAGTTTTTGTAAGTGATTGTGACTGATTTAGCTGGCACCTACCTTTGTTAGATGCTCAGGACTTTCAAGGAGTGCATTTCTCAACACTGAGACCTTGTAATTGAAAGCTTTAGCTAAATCAGATGCACAGGATAAGACAAGCATGGGTGTTAAACAAAGTTTATTTGACCATTGTTTTAAAATTCCTGTAATAAATTTGGCAGTATAATTTGGTAATAAAGAGGTAAATGTGTCCTTTTCAGGATTTTCCTGATTTGCAAGATGAAAGTACTGGTAACTGGTAGTTTTATTTTCTTAGGCTATGTCAGTTTCTAGGATGGGATTGATTTTTGTGGTTGTTATTTCCTTGGTCCTCCTGGATCATATCCTTGTGTCTGGTAGAGCACAGTGTAAGAGGTCTGTGTGGTAGAGGCAGCCTGAAGCAGTGACTTCAGCAGAGCATGCAGCAGCCTTGCAGGGCTGTGCACCAAGGTGTAAAGGCAGAAGGGTGGTAAATGTGAGGAAAGAGGGCTGTGAGGAAATGACTTGGTGCAAAATGACATCTGTGAAATCTGTCACCAGAGCAAAAGAAAGTACAGGAGGGGGATAAGGAGGATACGAACTTCAGAAAGAGAAGGAAGGTGTGGAAGTGAGGAATCTCACACACATCTACCAGATGGAAACAATGACTCCTGTGCCTTTGGAATTCAGCCAAATCCCAATAAGCATAAGGCAAAAATAGTATTTCACATCTGGAAAATTACTATATTCCAAGTACTTTCTCCAGAACATGAGAGTTCTGGAACCTTTGAATAAAATGGTTTTGGAAATGTAAGAAGTGCAAAATATTGTGGTCACCTCATTTTGTAAGACACCAGAATTACTTTTGATTAATTTTTCAGAGAGAATTTCTTTATTGAAACCCAGAAATAATCTGAACAGAAAATTACACAGAAAAGTTCAAGATGACAGTTTAAAGTAAAAAAAAAAAAAAAAAAAAAATCTGCCATTCAGATTATACCATAGGAACTATTAAACTAGAGTGAAAATACCTGAAAGCATGTGACTTTTTTTCTTGTTTGAAGGAGAGAAATGTCATGAGGAGTCTTTAAATATACTAAAATGTCTTATTTCCCTATTTTCTACATTACTGTGATAAATGCTTATGTAAAAATTAGTTTTTTATGTTCATGGTGCGTAGTACAAAAATAAGACTCAAATTCCAGTAATATATTGTCATAGAATCATAGAAAGCTTTGGTTTGCAAGGGACCTGTAGAAGTCCTCTAGTCCAACCCCCTGCAATCAGCCAAGACATCTTCAGCTAGACCAGATTGCTCAGAGCCCTGTCCAGCCTGGCCTTAAATGTTTCTAGGGATGGGGCATCTCTCTCGGCAATGTGTTACGGCATCTCGGTAAATCATTGTAAACAGTATCTTCCTTACATCTAGCCTAAATCTTCCCTTTTTCAGTTTAAAATCAATCCCCCCTGTTCTATCACTGCATGTCCTTGTAGAAGTCCTTCTCCAGGTCTTTTGTGGGTCCTTACAGGTGCTGGGAGGCTGCTGTAAGGTGTCATGAACCCTTCTCGCCTCGGGCTTAACAATGCTCCAAATGCTCCCAAAGTGTCCTCATAGGAGTTGTGCTCCAGCCCCTGATCCTCTTTGTTGCCTCCTCTGGACTCACTCCGGCAGGTCCTGTCCCTCCCATGCTGGGAGCTCATCTCTGGATGCAGTGCTCCAGGTGGGTCTCACCAGAGCAGAGCAGAGGGGCAGAATCCCCTCCCTGCCCTGCTGCCCACGGGGCTCTGGATGCAGCCCAGGACACATTTGGCTCTCTGGGCTGTGAGTGCCATGGCTGGGGCATGTGCAGCTTTTCATTCATCAGCACCCCCAAGGACGATGCTGAGTGCTGTAGAAACACAGAAACAAAAAATTTTCCATGTTAAAGATCATCTAACACAGAAAGAGTTTACTTACTTAATCAATAGACATCCTTTGAAACAGGTCAGAAAGTGTCTGCCTAGTGTAACATAAAGGTCTACCACATACTTTGGTAACAGATAACAACCTCTTAAAATTCTGTCTTTTCGGGGGGTTTATGTATAGTGACAGTTACTAAGTTCATGTGTTTAAAAAAAGTGCAGTCTGATCAGAATTGCCCTTCACTCTTGAAGGCTGTGCAAACCAGCAGAGTAGACTCTACTCATGGGACAAATGGAAGATTGTTTGCTACAGATTACTATTTAGTGAGACAAAACGTAAGATACTTCAAAAGTGCATGTTTTTCAAATACTGTAATCCCACAAGGAAGAATGTCTTGCAGAAGGTTTTACATTGCACTTCCTTACAGAAGCAGAAGCAGATACAGGACTATACTGATAAAAAGTCCTGTAGTCCTTACATGCAGGTTCTCTAAAATCACAGCTCCTCTTTAAAATGAGGCTAGAAATACCAATTTTATGTAGTGTCACTGTGCTTTCCTGCAATGCGACAAGAAATTGGAGATTTTCATCTCCATTAGGAGAAGAATTGATAGTACCACTGTTCTTTTCTTCTGTCAAAATAGAAATTAGTGGCTTTGAGCACTATTCCAGTGGCAACATAAAATTTCAAATGGATGACAAGTGTGTATTTTTCAGTTTTACATTGCTGCTTTAAAATTAATCCCTCTGATCTTTTGCATCACTTAAAATTTACTTTAATATTTTGTTATTTCTTTATAAAAATGTCAAGCACAAAAACTCTTTTCTAATAGATTTACTAAGATGATCTTGTTATGCTGTATTGTATGAATCATCAAAGCAGCTTTGGCGCTTACCGAATGTTTATTGTGCATGAACATAACTATATAGACAGGTTTTAATTAGGGGACCTCTGTCATGGAAAACTTAAAAGCAGATGGTGTTTGTTTATATTTTGTTTTCAACAGAAATACAAAAATGAGCATTTAGTGTTTACTTGTTTTTCATGTGTCCCTGAAAATTAAAAGCTAGCAAGTTGAATAAAGTGACACTGTTTTACAAGAACTAAACTTCAATTCTTCTTCTCTTGAAAGTTCAGCATGCTCCTGCACCTCAGAGCTGGCTGTGGACCAATAATCAAGTTTTTTTTTTCTATCTGGAATTGAAAGGCTGCCTCTTACAACAGCAGTAATACTGATAGCATAGGCAGCATTTCTTAAATCTGATTTTCTCTCTCTTTCTTCTGAGTTCCCATCATATGGAGTTCATATATTCATCTGTGCCATCAGGAGGATAAGCCATCAGTTTCTGTCAGCACAGAAGAAAAGTTGTGATTTTCCAAATTAATTGGCATGCTTTAAGTGTTTATAAACAACAACAGATAAGTAAACTGTTATTTACCAGTTTTAATATTCAAGTTGCCAGAACTCTTCACAAATATCATCCCAATCCATTTCATCACAGTTTTCCCATCTTACAGGAAGGTTTCTGTACATGTCATAAGAGAGTTTTGCCACTAAGGTGATCCATTTTCATAACTGACTGTACAGTCATAAATGTGAAATACACTCATGCTTTTGTCTATATGTACCTAAGTTTGAGAAGGTAGGTTCAGCCTTGACCACTGTTAAGATAACTAAAAGACAATACAATTGTAATTCTTGGTGTAGCTTTTTTCTAGTATTATAGCAACCTCTTATTTTAGATGGTCACATTTCTTTGTTTTTAATTTTACAGCTTCTCTGTTGAGGATTAGTATTTGTGAGTATTTTCCCACTTGAACTGAGGAGAGCCTCATTAGCTACACTTACTTCTCCTAGTATTGTGTTGTTTATAAGATTATAGAAGTTCTTTCTTAGAGCAGCTCTCAAAGTTTGGAGTTCATTTGGCTCCTTCTGTGTATTTATTTACGTGTTTTTATAACCACGTACCTATTACAGAAACTCTTTACCATGTGGCTAGTATTAGTGTAGTGTTAGATCTGTATGTGAAATGATTGCATTTTAATTTAAAGGCAGCAATACCAGTGATACTTCAAGTTCCAGTCATCCCTTTTTTGTATTTCTTTAAACCATATCTGTCTGCTTTTGCCTTTATGTACATCTGATGATGAGAGCAAAGTGAAATAGGAAACCAGAACTGGAATAGAACTCCAAAAAATTGTTTTTCCTTTTACCTTTTTAATAACAGCATTGTTTTTCATATATGAACTCTCTTTGTGCCCTTGTTGCCAGGTACCTAGTTTTTTCATGCATTTTTGTCATTTCAGACACAATTCTTTGGGGGTCAGGCTGCTATTGAACCAAGATGAGGGAGGATTCCTCCAATAAAGATGGGAGTAAAACGGCTTTTGGTTTTGCTCAAATGATATATGTAATTTTTTTGTGTGTTAATTTCTATGAAAAAGGTAGGCTTTAAAATGTCCCATCGTTGTTTCTTCCTTGTTCTGCTTATAGGCAATCCGAAGCTTCCAGGTATCCTTACACATCTTTCCAATGAACCCTGAAGTATGGAAAGAAGACCTTTCCTGGGCAAGAAAACTACAGGAACAGCAGAAGGCCACAAAGACTGAGTCAACGCAAGCCCTGGCAAAAGAGCTCGTACAAGAGTCAATCCCAGACTATGACTTTGAAAGTGATGAAATTGTGGCAGTCTGTGCTGCCATTGCAGAGAAGGAGAAAGCTCTTTCAGCAGCTAAAACGATGGTGATTGTGTCTGCTTCAGGCACAGTAGAGACTGTTACTGAGCAGGACAATTGTCCTGCAACTCCTGATGAAACCCTTTTCATCAGGGCCCGGTAGGGCAGCCTCATGAGTTGTCATACCCATAGTTTTAAGAACTACTGTTATTTATTGTATTTTGCTTGCTTTGTGTTTGTTCTTTTTTTATTAAATGGTAGGATAGCCTACAAAAGTTAAAGAATTGAAGTTATTTTTCTTCCCTTAGTTAAAAAAGCAATGACCTGAGTAGTTGTTCCATCTGTATTTGTCAAAAAAAAAGCCAAGAGTTGATTCTAAAAATTCTAAATTCTTATGAACAAATGTAATGTTGAAATGCTTAACTGCATTCTAACAGCTGCTTCATCTTTGTGTATTTCATAATTTTACAAGTTAATGTGTACATTTTCCCAGTGATTAGGAAAGTTTTATTTAAACTGTTGAAGTGCTGTGGTTTATCCCCAGCTGGCAACTCAGCCCCACACAGCTGACTGCCTCCTGGTGGAATGGGGGGGAGAATTGGAAGAGGAAAAGTGAAAGAACTTGTGGGCTGAGATGGAGACAGCCTAATAGGGAAAGCAAAAGCTGCACATGCAAGCAAAGCAAAACAAGGGATTCACCCACCAGTTCCCATGGGCAGGCAGGCATTCAGGCATCCCCAGGAAAGCAAGGCTACATCACGTGTGACTTGTGAGGACACTGAGAATGTCCTACCTCCTTCTTTTGCCAGTTCTGTGTGTTGTGCTGTGAGATTGAATATCCCCATTTTCAGCTAGGGTCAGCTGTTCCGGCTTGTCTCCTCCCAGCTTCTTGTGCACCCCCAATCTTCTCACTGTTGGGGTGGGATGAGAAGCAGGAAGAGGTCTTGACCCTGTGCAAGCACTGCTCAGCAATAATAAAAACAACTCTGTGTTACCAATATTTGCCAGCACTAAGTGAAAACCTAGCCCCCTACTAGCAACTCTCCAGAAAATTAACTCTATTCCAGCCAAAACCAGCCCAAAAAGAAAAAGGGATGTTTAAATATTACTTCGATCACTACTAATTAACATTATTTTTCTTCCAGTAAAAGCTGGAAGAAAAGTGAACTGTTTTCTGTTATTGACAGTCTTTATTTTCATTAAGATTACTTTTTCTATGAGAAAGTGTCCTATGAAGCAGTGATGGATTATTATTTTGTAGAAACCTTTATGTTGCTTTCAATGTTTTGCCAAGCAAAGTCCTGAATGCTTAGTTAAAACTAAATGTTTCACCAGAAGAAAGAACACTGTGACTGAAACTGGCCTTATCTTGTGTGCTGTGCTACAGACATCACCAAAAGTAGAATGGTGGGAGTAGGAAAATGGCTGAATTGTATTGTATTTGGAGCTTTTCTTTCCTAGTGAGGCTAGTCTGATGAAGGAAGTCAATTTGCTTTTCCTAATTCTTATGACCTGCCATTAAAAGTATGCTCTTCGGGAAAGAGTGAGTCTTCCAGGACGGTGCTGTTGGAGGAGTCTTCCTTTTTATCCTTTTTGGATTTTGGATACAGTGGTGGGTAATGAGGCATACCCTAGGAAATTTTTTAAAATGTTGATATTTTTCAGGGGAAGATGGCAATAGGCAGTTCAGAGAAATGAAATCAGGCTGGTTCTTTGATGTGCTCTGTGCTGAGACTGTTCTTATTTCATTGTCTTGGAGACATGGTAGAGATGATCACTTCCTAACAGTACTGGAAAAAATGGTCAGCTGAGGAATTCCTGACGAATTCAGTTTGGGAACATGTAATTTTTTACTTGATAAAATTTTGTATAATAATAGATAGTTTTGTAGACAAGGGAAACTTCTGAAATCAGTCATCTTTGCACTTTTCAAGTCTGATTTCTAATTTCAAAATAATGCATTTTAAAAGAAAATAATGTTGCTTGAGAAGTGTAGTGGTTTTGCAGTGGAAAATGCATTGCAGAAAAACTCAAATCATACCTTCTGGTATCAGAGTATCTTTATTTAAGAGGATACATACAGTTTTTTAAAAAGACGTAATTGCCCTGTTCTACTAAGCTTTCATTAATTTTTGCAAGAGTCTCCCTAAATTTTTTTTGTATTAGTGAATTTTTAGATCTATGCTTGCATGAGCACAGATTCACACAAAATCACACCTTTTACTATTTTCTGAGTATTCAAAATAATTAAAACTACAGTGGCATAAATATATTAAGAAATGTAAAACATCATCATGCTACATTTTTATTTCTTCACTAAGTTCAGAACGATTTTAAATGCTTACTGGATAGGCACTTGATTAAGATATGGATTGATGGTTTAAATTATTAGAGTTAAAGGACTTATTAATCTTTCTCCTATCACTTAATACAATCTAGTCAGCCGTAGAAATAGCATGAGAGGGATTTGGACAGATTTCTTCAAAGAAGCGGTCTTCTCTGGCTGGAAAAGGAGATGTGTGAGATGCTCTAGGGTACGTTTTCATTTTGAAGGAGCTTGGCTGTATCCACCTCATCTTTTCTTTGCGCTTTGTACTTGTGCCACTGTTCTGTCTTTACTCATACAGGAAGGACTGCTGCCCTTCTCTCAGAGGCCTGTGTTATCACAGAATCTGTTTCCACTGAAATGATTCACAAAGTTCCTATTGACTTCAGCACTGCAGGGCCAGACTGGTGGAGGGGTGTACATCTGCACCATCTGGCTGCGACGGGCTCAAGGGGTGGTGGTTTCCATCTCATACACTAAATGTGTTTTCCTTCTGATTAGATTAGGTTATGAATTCTAGATATTGTCAAAACTGTAGTGTTTTGTAGAGCAGTTAAGTCCCTGGGACACTCTTTTCAAACTGGGGAGAAGTTCAAATATTGATGATTTCAACATTGTTTTTGTACAGCATGCTACGTTTTGCATGTATGTAATTTTCTGGATCGGTTTGCGGTTTGAATAAAATACTGACTTCTGCTGCTTAGTGATGCCTGTTTATTCTTGGGTTATAACAAAAATAAGTATTATTTCCTGTTCTGGAATGTTCCTCATTTTATAATTGACTTTTGTCTCTGGTGAACATGTTAATTTATTCAAAAAGAAAAGAAAACATCTTGGGGAAAAATATTTAACAAAAAGTGATGCTCAGAGCTTTTAAACCTTTCAGGGATATCCACATGAGATGGAGCAAAAGGAGATGTTATCCAAAACAGGATATTAGTGAAATACACTCCCTCTTTGACATTAGAAAATTATGTCTGTCATCATTAGTGGCAGTGACTGCAGCAGCTTCCATGTGTTTGCCTTCCATATGAGTCATACTAAAATGCTCAACTGTTGCTTTCAAGAGAAAAGCTTAAGAACAACACTGGGTTAGATGGATTCATTTTGCTTGATTAAGAAAACTACAGTTAAACGTTCAGATATATTTTTCCCTTCGAGTCCCTTTGTATACAGTGGAAAGACATACACAGCCTCACAGGGCCACTCATATGCTTTGTGTTAGATAAGTATCAGAATGAGTTGAATCAGCCTCCCAAGGTGCCTAATTATTTCTCTTGACAACAAAGGAAACTCAAGGTGACTGACTGGCAGTTAACCTAAAATGCTGAAACCAGGCATGTGACTTCCACTCTCATAGATGGAGATAAATATCTTTAAAAACCTTAAATGTACTGAGAGAGAAATAAATCCTTTCTGACAATACCAGAGAGTAAAAAAGGAATAAGGATCAGATAACCCAACAGTGACTCCTACTTGATAATACCATAAGATACTATATTTTAAAAGTAGTCATGGAGAGGGTTAGAAAGCAAATGGAGCAGTTTACTCTGGGTTTAGAGATCAAGATCAGAGAGGTAGCACTGGAAATTTGCTGGCCCACATAAGGTAAGTTCTCTCCCAGTCCTAAAACCAAGGCAAAGGAGGTAAAATACTAGCATTGAGATGCTATCTTTAATTTATTTTGAGTTCACAGAATTGCTATAAAACTATAATGACTGTAGTTAGGACTGGGGCACAGGGAAGCAGAAGCACGTGGGCTTGGTTTGTTGGCAGGTTGCAGGAGCTATGTATTTACTGTCTGTCACCGTCATGTTGACATGGTGTTCCCAGATGGTCTGGAGTCCCCAAGCTGTGGTATCTCCAGCGGGGCTGGTTCTGGAGCAGGAGGGACTGATGGGCACGGGTGACTGCTGAATCCTGCTAGGTGTGCTGCCTGGCTTTCAGGGCTGATTGCCTATGTGCCAGCAGGCTAGGAGCTGTAAGGTTTGTAAAGGATAAATGATCAAAGGGAATGTTTAGATGAGGGGATCAAGCTGCCCTTTTTTTCACAAAGCACTGAGTTTCTAGGTCTGTAAAGCTGGAAGGCCTAGAAGAGGGCCTGGAGTGCAAAGGCCTGGTGCTATTTGGTAGCTCTAAAAGTAAACCTGCCTTAAGTGGACCAGGTTTGCTATTGTGTCTGGCAGCAAAAATAAAACCTCAAGAACTTCCTGGCTTAGGATGTTGGCTGTGCCTTTTGAAGACAGCAGATTACACGCATCATGTTAGTGCACTGGCACCAGCCCTGTCGCGCCAGTTCGGGTCGGGCAGCAGGGGTGTTCCCCACAGCAGGAATGTGTAAGCCTGATTTAAAACAGCCCAAGCCCTCTGACAGTACATCCTACACCCTTAACCGTTCATAAGGCTAACTTACCATGGATCAGAGATTCAAACTAATCTACAGATCTTCACAGAAACCACTGTCTGGTACAGATACTAGCTCTCATCCTGCCTGTGGTGGGTGGATCCTTCAAGCCCTGCCACAGGACAGGGGCTTGAATTGAATTGGGGCTGGGGTTTGGGGTGTGGTTGAAGGGTTGGAGGTCTAGCAGTGTCTCTGTAAAGGGTTTGGGGTTTGGGGTGTGGTTGAAGGGTTGGAGGTCTAGCAGTGTCTCTGTAAAGTGTTCAGCAAAGCGGTGATCTGGGACGTGTGGGCAGGATGCTGCTGGAAGTGAGGGAGGGGGACTGCCACTTAAAGAACTAGCAGGGTGGACGGAGTTTGAGAGATACAAGTTTGCTATGAGAAATTTCTGTACATTTTCTGTGAACATGGAGGACTGGGGAACGTGGATGGTGATGTGAAAGTCCTGAGGGGATATGGACCTCTGGGGTTTGGGAATATAGGGGAGATATTGATGCGTGAGAAAGGAAACCCTTTTGTATATATGGAAACCACTCATAATACCTAGCAAGAAAATAAGCTTTTAACCTCCATGTGGCAAATTAGACTCTTCAAACTTGTAGCCTTATTTTAGACTTGTTAAGCTGAGGGAGGCCAAGGACTGTAATCCAGTAATGTGTCTGTGGTCAGTGTTGGAGGAAGGTGCTAAACCTGAGTGGGACTGTGGGGCAGGTGAACAAGATGTCACTACTGTCACCCTAAAAAAAGGCACACTTGTCCCGTCCTGCCCAACTGCTCCTAAACACTCATCTGTGTTTGCAACTAGGCAACAGAAGCGCTCTGATTTTGCCTTTGTGCACTGCCACGGAACTGTGGCAGGCAATTTCAGTAAGCTCAGAAGACTTAGTGGGCTGTTTGGGAATCATGGAGTTCATTCCTGAGGGAGTTCATGTTGATAATGAGTCTAGTCCACTATTGACACATTGTGGGGGCAGGAGGACCTGAGGCCTATCCTGTTTGCTAAGGGAAGCTATTTAAGATGGTCTATTCTTCCTTAAAGCTCTTTCAGACTACGTGTAGTTCTCATCAGTAATGATGACAAGGAGTAATAAAGGCATATGAATGAAATAATTTTAAAAATAGAGAGCCCTTGCTTGTTTAAATATTTACACACCGTAGATACTCAACTCTGTCATTGCATAAAGTACCTATAATATTGGTGTGCTGCCATGGGCCAGCTGCAAAGGTGTGGTCCCATATTGGTACATGTAGTGTTATCTGCCAGTGGCAGTCCCACCTTCCTGCTATGCCAGGTGCTATTTCCTGCTTTAGGAAGTATGGTGAGTCTGTTCTATTTGTTGGTCACTAGTAAGCAACAGACCATAGTGAGGTGGTTTAATTGCAAAGAATTCAGGCAGATCTTTTATCTGTAGATCTGTATCAAATCTATAGCTGCAGTAGGAGCTTGGGCAATACTGTTCTCCAGCTTAACTGGTGTAAAGTGGCTGCTGCTGCTGCTGCAAATATTTGTGCAGAGATTTAACTTCAGTTTCCATATGTATGAAGGCAAACAAGCTCAACTCCTCCGCTATCAAAGGGAAATGTCCTTGTGCAAATAAAGAATTTTTGTGGCTCTATGTCTGTGCTCTTGGGGATAGTTTTGATGACAGTTGTTTCTGATGGTGATCATGCTGTGGTGTTTTGGAAACTTATAGGACAAAGTATATTTTGGCAGTAGCTAAGTGCAAAGCATTCCAAGATGGGAGGCTTGTTAAGGCAAGGAGTTGGCACTGAATGGCACACTCATGTAGACATCTGAGATCAAGCAGAACATTTGCATTTAATTGTGATCCCCAAAGTTGCTTTGGTCAGTACAACTGCTTAAACATGTCAACATAAGGCTCAAGATTTTCATTACAATGTAGCATTCACATGAAAACACTTTAAGCAACATAACATGCTTTGTATTTGACAAAACATCCCCCAAATATCTGTACAGAATTATTTTGATACACAGTATTTCTGGAACAAGATCTAACCCTCACAACATAAAACACAAACCTCCTTTTTGTCAGTGGTTAACAGCTGGCTTTGGTGATGTGTTTGTCATCAAAACTCTAGCAACGAATGCTTTTCAAGGTGTTTAAGACTGCGATATAGGTCTATATAATCTATACTTTAAATGAAGATTCTGCTTCCATGGTTTCATACATTTACTTGATGGAGTATCAGATTACACAGTCGTAAAATTCTATTTACTATTTAAAGTAAAATGATAAATGTTATGAAAAAATACCTTTATTACATCAGTGATGCTTTAACTAAAGTGAATATTAAGACTATTAACCAGGAGTTGAAAGTTTCAGGCCCTGATATTGAAAGCACTTCTATATGTCCTTAACTTTACATGTAAGGAGTCTCCCTGGCAACAGAGGGACCACTCTGATGGGCAATGTTAAATGTGTGCCAAAGGTGTGCAGACTGTGGGCCAAAGTACTCAGAGAGGCGCCGTGTGTTACAGAGAAAAACATTCTCAGAACATAAATAAAATAGTTTTTTTTTTTAGTATATACATATACTGAAAACTAATATTCTTAACTAGAAGGATGTGTTTTCTTTTTCTCTCTTAGAAAGGTATATATTCCCATTTCACTCAGAAAGTGCTTATGTATTCTCAGCTCAATAATTATCTCATCAGCTGTGAATCTAGCATGAACAACAAATCTAAGCTAAGAATGCCTTATCAGCAGGAAATACTGAGGGAAGAGAAGGCTGGCAATCATTTCTATATACCTTGTATTCATAACAAACCTTCTCATAGAGAAGAATACACTTTTAAATATTTTCAATCCTGATATATGTACAATGATAAAAATTCACATTTTCATGCTTTAGTGAGACACTTTAAAATCCTACTGCAGGCAGCTCTTGAAATAGCTGTGTCCAGTTACTGGCAGCTGCCTCATATTCAGCTCAGCTCTTGATAGCTGAGCAGCCACGGAGAAGGGGCAAGAACAATTCTACCAGACTTGGAAAGGGAAAGAAAAAAAGAAAAAAAAGCAAGTGATGGGGTCTTTATATTTCCAGAGGCACAGTAGCTCTCCTGTGTCCTACAACAACACAAGGCAGTTCATGTTTCCAGTCCCATCAGACCTGCTTTGTACCATTTCCGATGCAGGGCCCAAGTGCAGTGTCTGTTCCACACAGTCCTCAGTAGTCTAAAGGAAATGTACCCATCACACAGCAAGAGAAAAATAGCCCTTTGAAGCACAGCTGAACCCCTCTTCCCATGAATAGGCAGAACACCTATCTATTGCACCAGTTTTTCCAATGTACCAGGAAGTATCCCCAGGGTTGATGCCTTTCACGGCTATCTATATGCACTTTTCTGACAAATTCAATGTCTCTGTGGGGAAGGTGACCTGGAGAGGGCCACTCTTGGGTGCAGAGCTGGCCCCACCACTAGAGCTGATCTCGCTCACCAGGAAGACGCTCTCGGAGTCGTGTCCCTGTGAGGAGTCCGAGGTGTCGGAGCTCCGCAGTGTCCTTACGGACGTGGTGTCAGACTGAGCCGAGCTGGCGCTGGGGCCTGGGAGCAGCGCGCGGCCCCCGACGCTGCTCTCGCTCAGCTCCGGGGGGTACAGCAGCGTCTGCGAGGTGCTGCTGATCTCCCGCAGCTCGCGCGAGATGAAGGAGGGCGACTGGCTGGACATGGCAGACGAGGTCCTGCGCCCATCCACGCAGTTGAAGTTGCCCCCCGAGTGCTGTCTCCGAGCCCCTCCGATGCGGCAGAAGAGGCATTTGATCTTCTCGATGGCTTTGCTGAGCACAGTCTTCCGGAGGAGGATGTAGATCCACGGGTCCAAAATGGGGTTCACCGAGGCAATGCGGATAGCTTGCAGGTCAGGATTTTGCCTGACATCTTCCACCGATTCAGGCCGGTACAGCTGGTTCACGAAGACACGGACCTACCCAAGGAGAAGGGGGGGAAGGAAGACACAATTACATAATTCCATCAGGATAGAAAAGCTTACACTTCAAAGCAGAGATCTAGATTTGCAGATGTAAGCTACAACAAAAGAGCAGGCTGGCAAAGTTAGGCAACTCAGATTGGCAGCCATGAATTTATTTATGGAAACAACAAAATAAAACCAGATGAAAATTGTAACATCGTTGTTAAATGTAGAAAAAGACTGGTTTTTTCTCTCTCTTTCACCTCATATTTAATCCCTGAATCTCCAAATTTTGGCTGGCATCTTTAAAATTTCCCAGGAACACAGACATAGACCTGTATCCTGCTTTCTTGGTATACCTCAAGTCTCATGCAACCTGCAAAGAGCTAAGTGACTGGGGAGACCTGACCAGTTCCTCTAGCAATAATCACTTAGAAATGAACTGAAACACACATGATAATCCAAGTACACGAGACTCTGTAGGCAAGTCCTGAGTTGTTGATTCCCAAGTTTAGAAATGTATTTTCCTGGCACCTGTCCTTACTGGAACTGTTTATATAACCACAAGTGTTTGCTTGCTGCAGCATGGTTTAGAAATACAGAAACATAAAAGAAAGAAAAGGAGGAAAAAAAACCCCAAAATGCAGGCTGCCCAGCTAGGAGATTTTTAACTGGCCAAGATAATGAGATTATTTCAGCACTGGACTAGAGTACTCTTTTCTCCTATACAGGCAGAATTTTGGTTTTACTTACAAAAATACTGATGAAATGGTCAAGAGTTTAAGATGATGAAGTTGATGTGTGAAATGACTATTTAATTAGTAATTCTAGTTTATCATGCACAAATTTTAAAACTGAAGGGCCCTGTCTTCTACACAGAAATGTATTCTTCACCTTACTCTGCTAATTTCTTCTTCAGCTGGTCTCTCCTTGTTTAGAAGCCACTTTTGTAAATGCTGCTGTAAGGTACAGTCCACAATGGAATTTGTTGTGTTGATTAGTCTCAAATAACTCTTCTCCATTTTAGCAAGACCTTATCAGTGTCCAGTTAGAGAAAGGCTTAGGAAAGCCACTGAAAAGTTAATAATGGAAGATTCTATTTCTTCAGACTCCTTCGGGTAAGTCAAGATATAGATCCCTTAATTATATTTTTATCTGATACAGTAAAAATCTAGTAGCAAAATTAAGAGGGTTTTAGAATCTTATCCTTGGCTCCTGAAATGAATCAAGGCCTGCCTAGCTATGAGGTTACAGTCATGGAGGAAACAAGAATTTAAATAAATGAGCCAAATTAGGAGAGGTCTCACAAGTAATTTTTTTACAAGTCCTCCATGAAAAGCCATCCAAGTCCAGAGGAAAATTTCACAATTCTTGAGAAATTTTCTTGCAGGAGGGCAATGTGGTGTCATTCAGCCTTGTCAGTATTCAGAGATGGAATATTCTCCAAAGCTATCAATGATATGTTTAGAATAACGCAGTCCCTCTGTGGAAGCTCTGTGCCTACAGTTGCTCTCAAATGGACTGTCAAACTGATGTTTGAGTGTATTTCCTTTCTCAGTACTTTTCTCTAGGTTTATGGGTAACCTAGTGAACTCAAGATATGGGAAAATATTGAATTTATAAAGCAATATAGGGATGCCAGTTCTATCCACAGTTACTTTTCTAATGATTTAAAACACTGCAGATGTCTTTCTGACTACTAATTTCTTGGTCTTATTGATCTGTTAGGCCAAACATGCCCTTCAGGTGCTTCAAAGGGTATTCCTATGCATGATGAACTTATTTTCATGGCTTTTGAAAAAAATTCTGTTAAGAAACTTTCCTCCTTTTTTTAATACTTGGCTTTATTTTAAACTATTTCAGACAATTTTATTTTTCACTGTTAATTTTATTTATAACTAATTTCATTATAATTTTATTTATAAGATCTTAATTTTATTATGTTACTTATGAATTTGACTGTTTGCTCTGTAGGCAGCTTTCCCTACTTATGCTGTGAATAAAGGATTATTAAGTAAATTATTGATAAATAAGTTGTTGCTCCCAGGCAACACCGCTAGATGGCGCGGCTGCCCCGTGGCAGGTGTGGATCTTTGTATAATATTTGTGTACATGTATAATGTGAATATATGTAGGAAGTGTGAGTGTACATATGTTTAATATGTATGTGTTTATGTGTATAAAGTGTAGATATGTATAATGTGTATGTGTATTTGTGTAATATGTATATGTGCATGTGCATAAAGTGTAGATATGTATAATGTATGTGTCCATGGGTACAATATGTATGTATAATGTGCAGAGATGTATAACGTGTATATTTAACAAATGTAATAATAATGTATATAACAAATCCACCTGGACCACACAAAAAACAGAAGGCACACTTTGAAGACAGCTGAAGAAATACAAAGTTCAACTTAGGAGACCTAGCTTACTTTTTTTTTTTTTTTAACTAGGAGCTATAGTTACACGTCAGTGATTTAATAGTTGGATTGTTCTTTTGATAAGCAGCACGTGAAATTGAGGTACCTATTCCACCTCTTTCTGCCACCTGGCAGACTTTATGGAAAGACAAAAATGTTTCCCAGTGTTCACTCTGTAGCTGAAAAGGATGGCTGAAAAGGATTATTGCTAATGGTACAGGACAGCTCGTTCTATGCTATCTCTGCATGCTGTATTTCCTTTTGACAGCTACGCAGCATGTGGAGGTTAACAATTCACAGAGTGGACCTAGTCAGTGAAAACTTTGATTGTAAAAAACTGTTTCTACTTCCCAGAAGATTCCCATAGAAAATGGATTCCCCAGAATGTCATATGCATTTATCAGTTCAGACCTATTGTTGTCTTACATTAATCACAATGGAATAAAAATTTATCCGTGTAGGAATGTAAGTTCTTTCCTTCTTTACTTACTGGTGAAATAACATTTAGATCACTTAAAATTACAGAAAGAGATGTACCCTCTTTTGGCTACAAATCCTCTGCTGCAGGAGGTAAAATGATAAAAGATACTGCCTGTCATCTTCTAAGCAAGTGCCAAGTAAGTAGAGTGCGCTGCTAAATAAATTATCTAATCTTATGCTTGGATTTGTGCAATTTGAAATCCTAATTAAGAAAGGAAGCAAACTAGAACAATTCAGATCTCTAAAAAATAGGGTTTGTATATTAGGTTTGCAGCTATATAATTCAGACAACAAATCTTAAGAGTACTAGCAGTTTATTTGCAATTAAGAACTACACACCTTGAAGGTACATCATGCTCCAGACAGGCACTTGTAGGATCAGAGTCCTTGTGCTGTTTGAGCTTTTCCTTTTTACTAACTACAGATGAAAGTCATGATTTCTAATCCTATGAAGCATTATAAAGTGACTTTTATAGTTACAGTCACACTTGTAATTGTTTCCACAGTTTCCACCTGCCCTCAAAATCTCCCCACAATGTAATATGATAAATAAAAAAAACATATGGTAGTAAGCAGGAACAAGTTTTGCAGCTCCAGAAGCCAATAACCTTTGGCCTTCAAGGTCTTACTGTCTGCTTGGTGACTACTCTACTGCCAAAAAATCATGCCTGACACCTTGCAGTTGGTCACGGATGGTCCCTAATACTGAAAAGTTGAAACCAGCCAAGCCAAGCCAATTAGATCAATTAAATATAAAGTTAGAAAATCCTAATCATTTAATGCAATCAACAAGATGTACACCCTGAAACATTATGTTTTATTTTTCATATCACCATAACTTAAAAACAATGTTCAGTGGTCAGAATGAGAAGAAGGTCACACACTTAAAAATTTTAAGAGTATTTGACAGACTGCTGGAGTGAATTCCAGACTGAGTAGTGTGTGCCTATTTACTCTTGAAACAGCTTGGTATTTTCAGAAAGGCCAGATAAAACTTTCTGCTCTCTTCTTGACAAAATCTCTCCTAATATAACTTATTCCCTACATTTTACACTATGCAATTCTAATTTCTAAAAAGCTCAAAATATTTTAAGAGATGACATAAGCAGTGTGGAGTCAAGATGCAAGTCAGCACATAAGTTACGTGCTTTTCTTACTTAATTTTTAAACTATTGTCAGATTCATGTCTTTCATACCCCCTTGGCACATTGAGAACACACCAGTTTATATAAAGTTTCCTTCACAAATCTATTTTTCATTCATCTGTTTTTCCTTGATATATTTGATCAGCCTTCTCTCAAGTTCATTCAGCATTTGGCATAACCCCCTATAATTTTGTTACAACACTTGTTATTTTAAACTTTTGCAGATTTTATGAATAATCACTAAAACTCTAAACTATGTGTAAATCATATGCTGAAGCATCTCATTATTAAAACCTGCTGTTATCTGTGACTCAGTTGTTCAGGGCTGTTTAATACTTCAGATCTTGAAATGTTTTTCTATCAAACCATAATAAGTGGCTCCTGTTGGATTGACCCGATCTGCTATCCTACTATCTTAGAAAGTGTTTGTTCTAAAACGTTAAAGGTTTATGTGTTTCTTTCAGAAGTTGCTTTTCTTTGACTTGATGGTTTATTGAGCTGAAATCATCAGTGGGAGTCAACTCATCAA
This sequence comes from Serinus canaria, assembly GCF_022539315.1. Classification (NCBI taxonomy): domain Eukaryota; kingdom Metazoa; phylum Chordata; class Aves; order Passeriformes; family Fringillidae; genus Serinus; species Serinus canaria. Next base: position 62,635,543 of record NC_066343.1, read on the forward strand.
AAGAAAACTTAAGTCACAAAGCACTCTGTGAGCCTGCTTTGTGTATCTGAATCATGCTGGCACCACTTTTATGGTTCTTGATGACTGCCAGGCTGACCTGGGGACTCCTTAAAACTCCTCCGAGTCATGAAAATGTAAGTCTATTAGTCGATATTAGTAATCTACTTCGTCTAATGGCTCTTTCTAGGGATTTATACAATAAAGGTGTTACTTCTCTGAGTTTCCCCATACTTCACGTCAGTGTCCTGTGCATCCAGAGGGCTTAACACAGCAGCATACCTGGCACAAAGCACCACAAGTGGCTGTGGCTTATTCCCACAGAGGGAGGCAAAAGACTTAAAAAAGCTACTTAACAATGAGGAAATTTAACCACACTGGACACTGTGATGATGTGTATATATGTGGTTATTTGTGTTTGATTTTTTAGAAAAAGCTTCCTTTTATTTTTAGTCATCCATCTACATGAAATGAGAGTTTCTTACATCATTTTAGATAGAGAAAATACATACTGCTTTACCATGTAAAAGCTAACTTATGTAAACATTCCCTAGGTAATACTCTGCCTTTGTATGAAGTAAAATCAAGGTCTGGGAGAGCTATACAACTTTATCACCTGCACTTCACATAAGTGTGCTATATGCAAGTTTTTCACTAGCTACTGTTTAAATAATAAACTTTTTGCCTCACCCAGGTTCATTAATTTTAACTCTCAACAATCCAGTTCACTTTCTGGTAAAACCTCCCTCTTGATTCCTGCTCCCCCCCCCCTCTTTTTTTTTTTTTCCTAAAGTATTATTTAAGACACTGGCTAGGTGCAAATGGAAATAAACTATTTTATTTTGCATTTCACATTCAGACTTCTCAGCACGCCTCTTGCTGATTTGCTACAGGATAAGGCTTAGCTTGTTTTCTGAAGCTGGTTGAGTCCATCACGACAATGTATTTAATTCAGAGAACTTGTTGTCTGCATTTACCAAGCACCTCTTTTGAGAATGAGGTGCTTGGTAAATGCAGAGAACAAGTACTTCATACTTCTTATGAAGTAGCTGTTTTGATGCTAGATTAATCAAATTAAGTACTGTCACCACCCAGTACTGTCGGGGTTTTGGCCACCTGATACATCCCGGTGCAGCGAGTCCGCTTACCCCTGCTGTTTCTGGAGCTGGACTGCCGGGCAGGCTGGCACAGTTCCCCGGTCTAAGGCATGTGCTCCTCCCGGGGACACCCTGTGTGCAGCTCAGGCAGCACCTCTCAACCTCCTCTGGACGCCAGGCAATGAACACATGGCACCATGCTCGGTCACGCCTTGCCACCACACCAAGTGACAACGCCGAGGGAGAGGAGATGGCCACCGGTAACGGCCGGGACCCCGGGGCTGCAGCACAGCCACACTTCACTAGCTCCTGTTTGTTACTAATATTGACAGCTCTGACCAAGCCTTATCAATACAGCTCCTCTGAGCAGGGGGACAGACTCGCTGACACCTGAGTCCTGTTCACATGCACTTCTCCAAACTTCTTTACAGTAACAGACACTGTTTTGCATCTCCAGCTGGCCAGCTCTACTTGACATACATGGCACCCCCTCTCTGTGACAGAGGGATCACCCTACTGACAAGAAACCTCCTTAAAATAGTCCTTCTAAAAACACCTTCTGTCTGACAGCCACTGCTTTAGTCCCTACACTGTGTTTTGTAAGATGGCAGATAAAGCAAGCCAACTATTTGTTTAATGTCTCTGAGCCAGAGTAGGACAGGATTTTTGACAAGCTTTATAATGGCTGTTGGCAAGCAAGAACTCTGCCTTTAGCTGGTGGATTTGGGGTTTTTTGGTCTTTCCTGAAGATTGGGTGAAGGAATAGAAGAAAATGGATCCTATGTGTTCAATTTAATAACACTAATTGTATCAGCCTTTTCAGAAAATGAACAATCAGTTGCCATGTTGTTTGACATTTTAGCATGATCTCAAGGCTTATGTGGGCCAGATTCCTCCAGCATTCACTTCACTGAGCAATACACCGACAGGTGGTTCCACTGAGTTCACTCCTCCCACTGTGTGGGGAACTCTTGAAAGGATGCCTGTGTGGGATCTACCCCAGAGATGGTGCATGAATCCCTGAGGAGTGGAAGCTTAGCTTAGGCTTTGGTTGTGAAAAACCCTCTATGTTGCTAGTGCCAAGTGAACACAACTCTGTCCTTCTTTTTCACATCAGAGACTCTTGCACCCTACAGCAACAGCATGCACATTTTAAAAACACACTAAATAGCCAGAAATGCAGGTCAGCCCCAAGCCTCATGTATCACAAATTAATTTTGCAGGTGTACTTTAAAGTGCCATTAGCACTCAGGATTTTACTATGTGGATTCCAGTTGAACAGTGAAACAATTATAGAGATTTTTGGCACTCTTAATCAAGTAAAGGATCCCAGGACTTGGGATAAACAGGTTTCTCTTTCTGTAAATGTAAATCTACTCAACTTTCTCTTAACCATACATGTATGCTAGCAGCCATTGAGTTAATGTAACAATTTGTGACACCAACTAGAGGTGTCACAAATAAGCACCTATTCCAACAGGAATCTGACAAACACAGACTAGAAGAAGAAAATATTCTGCAGTAAGGGTGATGGAACAGAAGAAGGGCTGCATTATGTTACTCACCACCAGAGGAATGGAGCAGATGACCATGACCAGGGAAGTGGCAATGAGCAGAATAACCATCTGGATTTCTGCTCCAGCCATCCGACGGAAGCTCCGGCGTCTGCGAAAGTCAGATAAACGGCTGGAGGTGGTGTCTGTCCCCAAGGACATGCGTCGCATGAACTGGCGGTGCATGCGAATGAGGGCCACGCACACCAGGATGTTGCAGATCACAGTCACCAGGATCAGGAAGGAGCTGAAGCCCGCGTACATGTAGGAATATGCTGCATGGGTGGACACGTTTGTTCGCCAGTCTATGAAACACCAAGTGTAAGGGTACTGCAAAGTAGATTTGCCGAGCCCCATGCTGGGGAGAGCGCAGAACAGCACGTTGGAAGCGTAGATGGCAAAGAGTGTGAGCCCTGCCAGCTTCTTGTCTACGTAATGGTTGTAGAAATAGGCATGGTTGATGGCCAGGTACCTCTCTATAGACATGGCACAGATAATGCTGAGGCCAGAGAGACCAAAGAACAGGAGGATGAAAGAGCTGTACTCACACAGTGCAGCTCCTCCTGGCCATCGGTTCTGCAGGTAAGTGGCAATTGTGACTGGACTCACCAGGCAGGTCCCCAAGAGATCTGTGACTGCCAGTCCACAAACCAGCGTGTAGAAAGTGGTCTCCTTCTGCTCCTTCCTGGACTTGCAGAGCACAACGATGGCTATGAGGTTGCCCACCACGCCGAAGATGAACATGACAGTGGGGATAGTGGGGGGCTTCCCGCCTTCGGCCCCGCTGGCGGTCCCGTTGGCGGAGCCGTTCGCAGGTGGCATGATGGTGGGGTCGAATGACATGATACCCACGCTGCAGCTGGCGAGCTGAGAGACGGCAAGATCGGGTCCGAAAAGGAAAAGCCGAGAAAGGGAGGGGAGAGGGTTGTATAGCGCAAAAGTAAAAATTCAAATGCGCGAGAAGTTATTAAAACAAACAAAAAAAAAAAAAAGAAAATGAAAAAAATGGTGTGTTTCAGTTAAAGAAAGAAAGAAAAAAAAAGTCCTAAAATGAGGACGAACCGGGGTGCCGTCCGTCAACCACCGACCGCAGCCGAGGGAGCCGGGGCTGCCTCTTCCTGCCGCAGCGCTCCGCGCCCAGCCCGGAGGGGGATCGGGGCGGCCCGAGCCGAGCCGAGCCGAGCCGAGCGGAGCCACCTCACCGCCTCTCGCACCGACGCCGGGGAGGGCTCAGCGCGGCGCTGGGGCGGCGGCTCCAGGTGCCCTCGGGGCGGCGTGAGAAGGTGCCGGGGCGCGGTGGCCGCGGCTCATCCCCTGCCGCCGGCCGGCGGTGCGCTGCGCTTCGCTGTGCGGAGCGGAGCGGAGCCGAGCGGGCCGTGCGGGACGCGGGCACGGTCTCAGCCCCCGCGGCGCTCCCGCCGAGTTTCGCCGCGGAGGGCGGGGGCGGCCCGGGCCGCTGCGCCGCCGCTCCCCGCCCTCTCGCCCCATTGGCCGCGCCGGGCAGGGCAGGTTGCGCGGGGCGGGCGGGGGCCGGGCGGGGGCCGCGGGCGGCGGGGGCACCTGTGCGAGCGTCTCGGCCCGTGTACCCCCCCGGGTGCGGCCGGCGGCAGCGCCGGCTGTTCGCACCGAAAGGGCCGTGGCGCTGGACGGCGTTTGCCGCGGAGCTGGGATGTCGCTTGCCCGCCGCGGTGCTCCAGCGTAGGACCCGGGGAGCGGTCCCGCTGTCCGTGTGTCGGGCCCAGCCCGTGTCACCCCCGCGCCCGCCGGGCCGCGCATCACAGAGAGGGGCGCGGGTGCAACGGGGTGATGGCGCACAGGACGGCCGGCAGCCGATGCTCCGGCATGAGGGCGGCACGTCCCGCTGCCAAGGGGAAGATCTGGCATACTGCCTGTTTCTGGCCTCTGTTGGTGTGGGTACCGAAGTATGGAATATACAGGAAGCATGTATGCACGTTCAAGGCATGCATTTGTATGTCTGTACCGAGCATTTGTTCGGTCTTGACTGTGAGACGATCGTGTGTGAATTGGTAATAGGGTTACACTTGCTGGTTAAGCCCTCAGACTGTAGTCAGTCTTATCTGGGCTGATGGAAGGACAGCAGTCTCGTTATGCAGTGCCTGTGTGCAGCTTTCACCCAAGTGGTGATGGTGGTGATGTAGTCCGTAGTCCAGAAATGTCCATACAGACCTACAACCACAAGTATGTCCATGAGAGTTTCTGTGCTAGTGACCTGTGTTCTCACTTCTGGCTCAGGGATAAAGCTTCACATTGTCTTGCTGGATTTCACACCTGCTGGTCTATTGCCCTTGTACACTTGGTGACATTAGTTGCTACAAAGAGCACAAAACTTGTGTCCTAAAACACAGCATTTGTATCCTTAGAAGAATCTCTTCACTGATGCAAAGGCAAAATGTATTATAAAAGTCTATTTGTCAGTCTTATCATTTTCCATCGCTTTTATTTCCTTTAAGCCTATGAAAATGATGCCTGTGGACTTGCTATCAGTAAAGTCATGATAACATCATAATACACTGATGACAAAAGTACTGGCAGAACAAAATATATGAGGACAACCATAAACAGAAGTTTGTACCAAGGGAAAGAGAACTAAGAGTTTCAGTTTTCAGTGCTATATGGGCAGACATGAAGGAAAAAAGCTGTTTTTTATTTGATCAGCTTTTTATTTAGTGTTGTTATCTAACTGCTTTGAAAACTTAGAAAAAACCTTGATTTTTACTTTAACACATACAGGGATAAATAAACTATAGCAGTGGTGGTGATCTGGTCTGGTCAGAGAAAACGAACAGCACTTTTCTTTACATTTTGCTGGTATTGGCGGCTCTTTATTTTTTACAAAATTAGAAAGTCATTCTGTCACAAGCACAGGGGAGTGGGAGTAGAGGTTGACCAGTTACATTTGCCTAACTATCAGAAGCAAATTAGAAGCACTTCAAGAGAATTTCCAAAGTAAATGCAGCACAAGGGTTGTTTTTGCTTTTAAACAATTTTCTGACTGTGCAGGGACACTGACCCAGGTGCAGAGCAAGCTCTGAATTCAGGAGTTGTAATTGCATGTGCTTTCTCAACAGTCCTTTTTCCATACACCAGGACTTCGGGGCTCTGGCATTAGAGACCATTATCTGGGATTAATTTAACACGTGTATTTACCAGTATGGGAAAAGAACTTCCTTGCTTCCCTGAAGCAGTGCAAACTCTTTCATGACTAAAGGCAGAGGAAATTATTTTTGTTTCTTTGTTGCTGCCTTTTTTTCATTTATTTTCTCATCTTCACATTCAGTCTTATGAGGTATTTTGCCCACCTCATAACAGAAGGTGTGTCTTAAGAAGGCTTAGTCTATAGCAGTAGTTGCCTGGGCCCTTCTTCTGTGTGTGTGTGTCTGTACATGAATGTGGGTGTGAAAGAGTGAATGCTATCTTTTTGTTCTATAAGGTCTGTCTTATAATGGATACACCTGAAGAACTAACTGAAAAGTGCAGGAAAGTCAGGCAAATCAATGAGGAAACAACATAAAAAACCCCAAACAACCCAAAACCCCCCCCGAGAACTGTAGAAAAAAGTATAGCATTGAGTGCCAGGATAGTATGATCAGTTTTGTGAAATAGTGTTAGTACTTAAATTAGAGAACAGGATAGAAATCAGTCACACAATTGTGGGATGGTTTTCTGGGGATGTGAGCTTACTGTGTCTACCCATTGTCTAGCTTTCAGAGTTATTAGAAAAATACAGTAACTTTTGGGAGTTTCCCACTGAACTAATGGTTTTGATATAAAGAACTCCTAGTCAAGATGAAAAGCATAATCACGTGCAATCCTTAGTCTTCAGAGCAAAGCAGAAACTGTGGAAGTGAAATGGAACTGAAAAAATGAAGAAATTCCACTTGTAACATGAGTTGCCATCCTCTCATAGCAGAAATGTCACATGTTGTAGCATTGAGTAACCACCAAAGAACTTCTGTTTGTGAGGAAACCACTTACGTGAGAAGTCAAAGTATCACGATTTAAAAATAAAAGCTTTGAAGGGTAATTATATATGGAAAAAACCTTAAATGAATTTCAAAAATCCTAGATTAGAAAATATTAGGACACTCAAAATATCAGGATTTACTCTTAATTGCCCCAGAGTAAACTTTTTCTGATTATAATGCTACAGTTTTTAGAAACTTAGTTGTGACACACATGAGTCAACTACTGTAGCTAGATCAGTTGAGATATATAACTAACTGTGGTCATATTTCTAGCTAGATGAAAGATTTTAATTAAAATATTTGACTTCTTTTCTTTTCTTCCATGACATATTTATTCAGCATGTCTCAGCTGCCACGTGGTATCCCTTGTATCTCCTTTAGCTGGCTGAGGGTTTTAAAACCTTACCTGCATTGCTCAGGGGCAGCTGGAACATAGCCAAAAAAAACTATGCAAAGGCCTTTCTGCTGTTTGTAACTGTGATTTTAATACTGAAATGCCCATGTAGACATTTGAATTGATGGGTATTTTCTGGCAGTGCTTCTGTGAGCTCTACTTGCTCAGTGTAGTGATGTCTTCAGCAGGTGGTGGAAGTGTGTATACAGCTTCCAAATTTTGGAAACTTTGGACTGCTCTTAGCATGCTGCAGGTCTGAAAAACATTTTGCATGTTAAACTCCCAGTGCATACTTGGAGTTCAGTAACATTCTTGACTTACTCAAGAACTTGTCAGCCTATCTCCTTTCGTGGAAAATTTGGCTCAGGGAAAACTTTATTTCTGTTTTTTTTTTGCTTAATTTTTGCTGTCATGCTTTTGACACATAAAGTCTTTTTTTCAGGAAAAAAAACAACTGTTAGAGTAAACTGTGTCTGTATGCCAAAATAAAATCATTATTAATAGACAATGGAGATAGAGTGAACCAAATGTTACATAACAGTCTTTAATTAATAATTAGAAGAGAAAAATTAAGCAAGGAGTAAGCTGAAAAACTATTTCGAGGAACTGGGTAATTCTGTAATGTCACTTGAACAGAAGTAGCATTGCAAGTAGATAAAAAATTTATACTTTAAAACATAGAATATTTTCCTGCCATCATATTTTTGCATAAAATCATCACAGATGGTAACAGTTTGGTTTGTCTTGTTTTTTTTTTTTTTTTTTTTTTTTAGGAATTCTTGTTATTACTAATATTACTAGAATTATTACTAGCTCATCTGGCACTGTTCCTTTGTTCTTGGTAAAACCTTGTGATGAGTGGGGATTTTTCCAGGGCAGGGAGTGAAAGTAGTCCTGTCCCATTCCTACCCTTCTTGCTGCGTGCCTGTCTAGGAGAGAGCTGCAGAAAGCCACTGCCAGGGGACCCAGAGGTGGCACCCCCGTGGGACACTGTCTGTAACACAGCTCTATAATTTACTCCACAGTCATGTCTTCCATATTAGTCAATCATGCTACTGAAGTTTGGGGCTTTTTTGACTGTGTAAATGATCTGTTAATCTTTTCAGTACACTGGGTTTTTCCTCTGTGTAACTGTGCTAGTTCACAATTCTATTTTAGCAGTTATGAAGTCTGTGTTAGTTGTTAAAATACCTAAACCACTTAAATTTAACTTTTCAGTCTGTTTCTTTGGAACAGTGTATGTTAAAATAGATTATCCTTCAACTGTTGCTTATACTGTCTTATTTATTTATTTATTTTTAAGTTGGCAGTTTTTACTTACCTTTCGGGGGCCAACAGCAGAAATGGGAAGTTCATAGAAGAGCACTGATAAATAGCTGCCAACATGTTTTCTTTTTTTAGAGCTTTTAAAGTACTTTTGACTACTTCAGGCATTACCTGATGTGTTACATGTAGCCAGCTAAGCCAGATTCTATGCAGAAAAAGATGTTTTGAGTTAAATTCCACTTTGGCACAAACTGTTACCTTCACTGAAGTAAACTCGGATTTTAGAATATATGCTGGATGAGCTGTACAGGTGCCTTAGAATATATTTTGTTACTACTAGTAAGTGGAATTGCTTTGTATTTTTTTAAACTTTCCGTAGCTGATGCTGTGTGCTGTTTCATTTTGTTGTGAGGAGGTACTGTAACTGGCAGCTGTGGTGGAAGCAAAAACAGCCCAGCACTGCCCAGGAAGCAGTCGTGTGGCAGGTCCTGTTCCAGTCTAGCTGTTCTGCAGATTTTCCATGAGAGATCATAGGACTGAAGACCCTTTCCAAAGATCCTGACTGTAATTCTATTACAGTATCTGTGTGCCAGAAATTTAAACAAAGTATCAGGCTTTCTCTTGGTTATTTTTGGGGTTTTTTGGAGGGGTGTGATAGCATTATGTCAGGGTGTGATATACACCCATGTTCTGTGGATTTGAAGAAAGAAATCCACAGAACATGTTGTGCATTTCTGTTTGAAAGTTGAAACTTTTATCAGGTATTAAAAACTGTGTACCAAAGGCACCTATGATGAAATCAGCGGACCTGTGATTTTTGCAGCTGGTTTAACAGTCATGGAAGTGGCTTAATTCATGATATGGTTTTGTAGCATTCCTTTCTCTGTTGTCATACTTGTCTTCATTTTTTGTTCAACACCTCCATGTAAACTAAACTGCAGTTTCTCTGGGAAATATATTACCTGTGTACAAATTGTGTTCTGTGTCTATCCTGGTGAAGTGGTCCAAGAAGATGGTCAGTAATTTCGAGGTGAAATTTGTTTCCTTCCATGAAGGTGCTGGGACCATTTTGGAAATAGTGCAGAATCCTTCATAGTATCTGCTGAGTCGCTCCTACCTTTGCAATGTGAGGGCTGGCTTGGGCATATGATTTGAGGATAGATGTGAGTTACAATCAGCTGAAAGTTTAATAGAAGTTTCTGCCCATTGTGGGACTGGAGTTGAAAGTATTTCCAGCTTTCAGGATGGACTAGCAGCTAGTAGTGAAGTGCAATGTCTCTTCTGTTACCTGATGGAAGAATTATCTGGATAAATTCTAAGCCTGGGCTCCTTGGGAAAGATTTTTTTTCTTTTTCTTAATGCTTGCTATTGCAGTTGTTCAAAAAGGGTTTGTTCACTTTGTAACTACTGTGTGTGATCAACTCTTGCGTGGGGTGAATTATGTTACATTAAGTATTGAATTCTGAAAGATTCCAGGACCAAGAAAAATAATAGAAACCAGGAAGTTACTGGATATTATCCGTTACTCAGCAGCTTGGTTCTTAGAAAAATCTACTAAAGCTCCCTGAAAAAGAGGGTAATTTTGTGGGAATGATTCATGTATTAGGTGAGTCAGTTATCTTTCACTAAAAGGACACTGGCTGCAAAATCACTGGAATAAGCTCCAGTTTTAGTAAGTCTGCAAAAAGTGACGAACTGTATTTGCAGCAGAATGTTTTTAAGAAGGTCCAAAAAAAAGTTTTCAAGGAAATGTTTTCATGCCTGTAAATTCTCTGTTATTCCAGCAGAGGGTAGTTTATCCTCTAGGAAGCTAGGTGTGTTGAAGGAATGATTGGGAAAGGTAACTTAATGATTCCCATTTCCTCTTGTTTTAGATAGGGCAATAAAAATTAACTTCAATAGACTGACCTCATCAGGTTAACAAATACTAAAACATATTGTTGGGCTATGGCATGCTCTTAGGCTGGGACTGGAAAAGGCAGCCAAATTCAACCGTAGTCCCATTTCTGTCCTGCTACCAAGGGCTTCATTTGCCCTTCAAGAATTACTGCAGTTTGCTTGTGCTGAGAACAGTTGCATTATCAGCTTATTTCACTTTCATTTGTCAGCTAGGGAAGTAGATACAACATGAAGCCTTTTTTTTATTTCAAATACATAAAATCACTCTAGTTGAAGAGTGTTTGGCTTGTTTACAGTTGCTTAAAAGCCCTTCTTTCTGCCACTGTACTGACTGTACTCTGCTGCAGTAGCTATTGTTGAGGAGTATATGTTTGCAGTTTGTCGTGGTAGTAGCCACCTGCAGCAGCTCCCTGCTCTGCTCGCTGACAGTGGGTGTGAACTGGGGGATGCTCTTTCTATGCTCTTCTCTTCTGTGATACTTTATTTTTCATCAGCCATCAGGAAGCAGTCCTGAAGTGGCTTTTGTGGCTGTCAGTCCTGAGGTGCAGCAGAAACCATTCTGACAAGAGAGCGTGAGTGAGAGCTGAACGTTTGAAAGGGTAGCAGAAGTGATGTGAGGATCCATGGTTGTTCAGTTGCCACGTTTCAGTGAAGCCCTGTTACTCAGAATTTGTTTCCATTCAAAGCAGTGTTTCAGCTCTTTATGGATATTGGCTTTTTTCCCTGATTTCTAAAAAGAATACCTTCTAAAAAAAGATTATCTTCTCGTTTATCTTCTATAAAAAGATTATCATCTCGTTTATCTTAAAAAGAGGTGTTATATGATTAATACTATGCTGCATATTTTATTCTTAAATTTTTGTATAATTTGCTCTTTTAAAAAAGTCATACAAGAAGCATTCCTGTAAGAAACCTGCGAAAATGGTCAGTGCCAATCATGTCTGTGCTTCCATGGCTAGCTTGATCTTGTCATTACTATCGCTTGGAGCTTTCCCTGTGGTGCTCCAGGGAACCACAGGGAGCTTCACAGGACTTCTGTCCTTCTTGCTTTCTTTCTTGCTTTCTTTCCTGCTTTCTTTCTTGCTTTCTTGCTTTCTGATAGGTCTGTAATGCACATCTAGCTGTCTCTCTCTGTGCTACAGACTTTCCCCTGCTTTTCTAGTTTTGAATTTCAGAAATGACACATTTTTGGTTTCTACTTATAATTTTCTATTTCTTGGGTAAAAATGCCCTAACTATATTAGGGATGAATAATGTGTCTGAATTCTTTATTTTGGAGCAATACAGATATTGTTAACTTGCTTCTATTTTTTACACCAATGTTCTACATGATCAAAGGAATATAGAAAACCCTTTGCATGGAGCTGGAGAAGACATATGTCCTGCTGTCTACCAATTGTACAAGAAGCCTAGGCAATTAATCTCTTAGTGCAGGCCCTTTGGTAAGCTATTTTACTAACATGGGATGATTCCAGACCTGAATACCAATCCTGGATCACTTTTGTCTAAACATTAGACAGACAAAAGAAGGAGGAGAAACCCAGGAAGCTTTTCCAAAGTCATACATAGTGTTAGTGCCAGATTTGCTACTTGCCAATCCCTTCCAATCTCGTGGACTTTGTTGCCTTTCAAAGTGGAAATAACTTTGGAGGAGACAGACCCATTTACAGTTGATTTAAAGTATTTAGTTTGTACTTTTTGTTGTTTCACTGGTAAGCAGTTTGCAAAGCGATAATGCCTGGTTAGTCGAGACTGTAAGCTTGTCACACAGATGAGGAATGTCTGTGCTAGCAATTAATATATGTTAAATGTAAGTAAACTTAGAACCACTGCACTCCATAACAACAGTTCACCATTTATTAAAATATATATTAGCTTAGTAATATTTTTGAGATGTTTGTAAGTGAATATGTGCTTCTAAAATTTTTATAACTTATTAATAATTCTGACATTTGGCTATGGTAGTGTTACAGACTGGAACAAAAATGAACATCATTCTCTTTAGAAATGTAGATAGATAATAGTTTTAAATAATATACACATTGAATTCCTGATGCTGTTTTCTTCACCAGCTGGAAAGCCTCTCACTGTTAGAAAGGCATTCAGTATGTTTGACATTAAGGGTGGGGGAATGTTTGTGTAATTATAAATGTTAGACTTGCAAATATGCCTTTTGATTGCGACAGCCTGAACTTCCACATGTCAACAGGAATTTTAACTTCACAAGATATTCCTTGGCTTATGTTCCTTGGCACCTTTCTCTTTTCCATATAATTTCAATATGTATATCATCAAATTGTAGCTGAATTTTACATGTGTGCACATGAGACATTTGAATACTGTAAGTACTCTGGGCTAAACATTGGGTTGCTCCAGCTACTGTGTGCAGCTGTAACAGTTTTGGTATTGTGATGAAAGCTGAAATCGCACAGCGTTGAGTAATTACCTGTGGTCTTACAGGCTTGTGATATCTTGTGCAGTGCTGTTGAGCCTGGTATTAATTCTAGAAAGGCTGCTGGTTGCTGAGGTCTGAACATTTTCAAGGAGGTCTGAGTGATTCTTTCTTTCCTAGTTATGTAGCACAAAACCTGCAGTGCTTTACAGTGCCTCCACAGTGCTTACAGGTAGGTTTTTTTTAATGTGGTGGTATTATTTTTTTCTTTTAGCTGAAGAAATTATTTAACAACCTGATTATGGTTTCAGGAGGCAGAGTGGCTGCAGCTTTCATGTGATCTGAGGAAGAAGACAGAAAGAAGATTGAAGCTGCAACCATGTAATGAAGAACTGCAGTTTAGGACTGTTTGCTTTAGGATGGCAAATGAAGTGCCTGTGTGCTTCCCATCCTTTCATAGATAAACTGAATTTCACATGCAGGACACGTGTTCTCGAATCCTGGGAATGATCTCAGAAAAAATGATAACTCAGGTTATCTTCAGTATTTTTGTGGCATAAGAGACCCCTTGAGACATACTGACGAGAAAGAAAAAGGAGAAAAATGCAAAGAAACAATATTTCTTTTGGATTATAAAGGCCTCTGGAGATCTCAAAGGTTTATGCCATCTCCTTTGTAATTTCTTCCTGCATGTGTGTCTATGATGTGCTTACTGCAGTAATGCTGCAGCCTCACCCACCTGAGCAGGTGCAAACATAGCAGTGCTGTGGGACACCCTCTCTGACATGGCAGATCTCAAAGGAATGTGTGTGATGTATCACTCAGTTCATGGACATGTATGCCATGTGGAGAGCATTCCTGCATAACGTCCTCTTGCATATTAATTAGGCAAGCAAGATACCCATGTGATGTAAATCAGATCCTTTCTTGGAGATGTACTGATTCATATCTGAATCAGTGTGCCCAGTGTGCCCAGTGTGTCAGAAATAACAATCTGTTTTAAAAATAATCTAAACTATTTTTTGGTACATTCAGGGAGAGAGAATGTTTTATTTTAGCGATTAATAGTTAATCATGATAATTTTATTAGTGTGATGAGAGAAGGAATATTATCTGTAAAGACTGTGGAAAGATGGTAGATTTCAAGAGAATTGGTGTGGCGCACAAATTGTAGGAGGCTTGGTGGTAAGACTGTAAATGTTGGAAGAGAGGAACATAATGGGAGTAAATGGAGGAGTGGAGTTGGGGAACACTTCTTTTGTAGGTGCACTTATTTTTCTTGGAACTTAATTACTTGTGTATCCTAAAGGTTGTCATCCCTCTATTTCCTCATGACTTTCTGTTGGATTACAGTGAATGCTTTCAGTCTGGGCTTCTTGCTCTGTTGTCTTGTGTACACCCAGAATCGTGCTGGGAAAATACCTTCATCACTCCAAGTGATGAAGGTGTTTTCCCACTCTGGCAGTGACACTGTGCTTCTTGATCTCTTCCCTAAGCTGCTAGGCACTACACTCACAAAGAAAAGCACGAAAAGTTGCTGCAGCTTCGTGCTTTGCTGTACCTAGGTGCATGGTGTTTCTGAATTTGCATCATTAAGGTTAGGTTAGGAAGCCTCTAGGAAAAGTTAGTTAAATGGCAAATCCCAGCAAGATGAATGGAGACCTGCTTGGGAGAGATCTTAGAAAACAGGGAACAGTGTCATTGCCTGGGAACAGTGTCCTTCAAGACAGGCTCCCTTTCATGAAATTAACCATATGACCTTTTTTGTTCAAAAACTCTTACTGTTCTGTTGCTTGCCACTCCCAGCGTGTGCTATGCACTACCTCAGCAGTTAAAAGGCAGCAGGCTTGCATTCAGCTACTTCCTCTGCCTGAGGAAGCTCTAATCTTCATCTCCTATCTTCCAGGAAAGTATCCTGGCTATAAAATACTGAGGTGGGTTAGTTGCAGTGTCTCCTCTTGAAGCTGTGTGTGGAATAATTAAATATTAATTGGGCGTGTGAAATAAGATCAGTTTGCAGATTAGCTCACTCTGAAAGCAGAGAGACATGAGTTTTAAGCCCTAGCTCCAGAGAGTGCTAGTTGATAGTCCTGCCAGGTTTTAGTGCCATCCAGGCCTCTTCAGCATGGTTTTCTGAGGATGTCCTTGATTCAAATGCCACAGTTAAGGGAAGCAGCAGAATGTGGAACTATACATAGATATGAACAGAAGTGAAACTGATTAAAATTAAAATAGTACTAAAGATGTCAGCTCTCTTGAGCAATAGCAGCTGAGTGTGCTGATAGGCAGGTTTAACTAACAGGGATGATGCTGAGTATCTAATTAGGAAATTAAGCATCTAAATCCTACCTCTAGTGTACTTATACAGATCTAACCATAAATGTCAATGCATGCTGAAAATGTTAGGTATTTTTGCAGTCCCATGCAGCCTCTTGTGTTGCTATCACTGCTTTGCTCCTATTTGTGTTGTATGTATCTCTCAAATCTCCTCCTTGAGGCTCTTGCTTTCACAGATTTCCATTTCCTTTTGTTCTATCAAGAATCCCTCAGTTCCTTTTTGCTAGATTTCATGTCTAAAATTGTTTCTTCAAATACACTGTGCCACGTATCAAAGCTGATTTTCCTACCAGTAGTTACTGCAGGTTGTTTTTGTATGGCAGTGATGGTATTGATGCTCTTTCTGCTCGCTTTTTTTCCTATAGGAACTAATCTATGTATTTTATCTGAATTACTATCCTACATTAATATTTTACTGGATAGTCATTGGTAATCACCTTTTGAGAGATAAATGGGTAACCCAGTATCTTATAAAAATATATAAAGATATAAATAGTAGAAATTGTCTGTACTAATAATATTTTATCAGTGATTTAATCTCTTCCAGTGTTTAGGGACTATGCAGTTTATAGGACTTTGTTCTATTTCCATAATAAGTATGACCATCAAAAAAATACAGGGCTTTTTTCCCCCAGTTTCATTACTGGTTCAGAAAGAACTGGGATGATAATTGTATTTTCAAGATGTAATCTGATATACTTTTAGTTATCAAGGACTAAGTGTAGTAAAAAGCCTTCTGTTTTCAGGTTGTGATGGATGTTAAAGTTAGCATTTTACTGCAAAGCACTTTACTGCATGCTAATTTTTTTTAGCAGAACCGAGTCAAGAAAGCTGAATTGGTTGTGGTAGTTTGCTTTCACTGTCACAAGGCTTTGTTAATACATAGTGTGCTTGTAAGACTCTTCCAGTAGCTAAGAGAGTGCCACATAATAAAATACTTCAGAAATTTCTGTAATAAATTATGTGACATCTTTTAAACTCGACTGCCTTGAAATATAAAAGATGATGTTGTAGACATTAATTTTTGGAGCCATTCCTCTTCAGGAAGTTTAAATGCCAGAAACCGCTGTAGTGAATATTTTGAAAAAATTGAGTATTTTGAAAAAGTGTTCTTTCTTACAGGGCCTTACTGGAAGTTCTGGGCATTGTGTTTTGTCTGGGAATGAGAAGAGAATGTGTTAGAGCAATACCTAAGCTCTTACAAACTAGAAAAGCTGATATCAAGTGTTTTTTAATAATAACCAAAAACCTGTTTAGCTGTCTGAACTATCTAACGGCTTGGCAGATTAATGAGTATTTTCATGATACAGAGAACTGCAGTATTCATTTTATCAGACCAATGTGAACTTTTAAAAATACTATTTGTTTTATCTGAAGGACACACAGACATTAGTATCATTCCATTTTAAAGGAAGTGAATCATCATGACATTTTGAGACTACCAGTAGAGCTAATTTTGACTAAATGCTTGCCCACTGATTGAAAAGCACTGCACATTTTCATTCAGCCCCAACGTAAAGTATCTATGTCTTTTATCTATGCAGAGACAGAGTGAGAAGCATATTCTCTTTTAATACTTTTGTTAACGTTTGCACTGTTAATTTAAATTTTTTTATCTGTGCCCTGCTTTAAGCCAACTAATTACAAATATGGTTTTTCATTTAGGCAGATGAACTCAGTTACTGTACTCAAGGTGTTTAGCCTCACAATAATTTCTGGCATCATCATTCAAATCTGAATTAACTGCTTCTGCACTTTTTTATTCTCCATCTCCCAAATAATCTAGTATTAATGATAGAACCTGTTTCTCCTTGTGAACTTACCAATAAAGCAGTTATGATGCTGGTCTGAGGGGAAAAAATATGCAGATATGCTTGGAATTGCCCAATTAGTCATGTCTTTCTAATTTCCCTGTAGCAGGGAAGTAGTGAAAAGAGCTTTTGATATCCAGCCAAGAAAGTTGCATCACAAAGGTTTTAAAATGACAAATTAAATTCCATTAATTGTGACCTGTTTCTATGAAACTATAGTGATGTTCCTAAGTCAAAACAGATTGAAATCATGCTGTGCTGTTCCTGGCTTGTGCTTTCAGGATATTTATGTTATCAGAATATTTGCTGACTGGTTGAACTGAAAGTATGTTGAAAATGTTATCAACCATTGTCATGATGAGATGCACAAAAGAAACCTTTTTTTTTGTCAGCTATTTTTCACTCACATTTTTGGGTTTTTTTGATCTTGACACTCTGTCTTTTTCACTTCATTCTTCACATCGGTTTGTTTTTTGTTTCAAGCAGCCTCATTTGATTTGAACCTTCTGATTTTTTCATTGCCTCAGAGAGACATGAACAGTATGCAGATCTGATAAAAAATCGTATTGGATAACAACTAGCATAAAGTAGCACTGTGTTACAACTACAAGCCCTCACGCAGAGTTTTTTATTTAATTTTAAAATCTGACTTCTTAAAACCATTTTTCTTATGTTGTGTGCGTGTTTATAACCCCTGAATCTGTCACTTTAGGGGAAACAGTGCAGTTTTTATATGGAGAAGAGGGGTTAAAACTAATCTGGGTCATGTCTCCTGTCTTCAGATCACCAAATTTAAAGCCATTTCTGAACTCCTGTGGGGCATATGGTTTTGGGGAAGATTGCAGGGGGGCATAAAAGAAGAACTACATCCTAAATTTACATTTAGTTTCCTCCATGCACTTTAAATTGGCCTCCAGAAGTTTGTTTAGCAGAATCCTTAGAGTCAACAGAACTCTTGAGCACTAATGAGATACAGAAAGATAAATACACTTCATAATAAATTCATGTTACTATCCACTCAGAACAAATTTTAGGGAGGCAAATGAAAATTAAATATTTATAAATAAAATGAACTGAATTGCAAAACAAATTTCAGTCTTTAAGAGGAAGGGGAAGCCTTCTGAAAGATAAAATTGCTGTTACAGTAACTGGAAGGCTCAAATGTTGCACAAGAGATTTAGCCTGACAGCAGATGAACAGTTTAGGGAAATGAACAACCGAGCAGCTCTGTTTCCAGTAGAATAGACTCAGCAGATTATTTGTGGAGATTACAACCTCAGGAATGAAGGGCTACCAAGGTGATTGATATTTTTGGTAGTTTTAAGCCTTAATGATCTATGTGTAAAAAGCAGATTGAAAAATGCTGCTGACAGTTTTTAAAAAGGGAGCTCAGACCTCAGCAGAACTTGCCTTCTCAGTAGGGGTATATACTCTTACCATTTCTCTCTGCTTTTCAACTTGCTCTTGCTATTTAATCTTCAATTTTTTTTCTGAGCCTTTGCCATGGTGGATGGATGTTGTCCTTTTGCTAAAAATAGACTTGCTGTTAAAGAATTAACAAAGAATTTCCTTGATGTCCTGCTGAAACCTGCATTCCACTGATAAGCCTTTCAGTTTTAGATGACTGAAAGGCAGGTCTTTGTCTTCAAAGAGATTAGATTGCAAACAAAAGACCAATATGGAGATTTCCACCCAAATAATGACCCTGTGCAGATCTATACTTAATGATCTGTACTGTAGGGGACAATAAAGATACTTTTTATGATATTTAGCTCAAGATGAGACACTGAGAGGAATATCTGAGACGAAGTTCATTGTTTGGTTTCAGTACAGCCTTTCAGTGGTGCAGTAAGGGAAAGGCACATTTTGAAATATCTCCTCTCTTAGGTAGCCTTGGTTTTGCTTTTCAAGAATGTTTCCTTGGCAACTCCAGCATTTCCCTCTTTCTCTCCTGAGTCAGAGGACTACCCATGTCACCATTTCCTTGGTAGTTATAAGGCTCTCCCATGAGAGCCTTTTTATTCTGAATAATGATTTTTCCCCTACTTTTTTTCATTTTCTTTTTTTTCTCTTTCTGTCACCATACCTGCACTTATCAGTGACTTCTCTGAACACTGACTCTTGGTGTTGCCTCATGTCTCTTGTATCCCTGATGATGTATATCTGCATTCTCTGTACTCCGTAAACCAGGAAAAGTGCCCAGGGGTTTCATTTGTTTTATCCATTTCCAAATTTGCAAATACAGATGTGCTCCTATTGCGATAGTACTTCATAATGTGAATATTTTCTATGTATATATTGAATGTAGTACCTTTTGTTTAAGGAAAAAAACTCCTGCTGTTGGTTTTTTACACAGTTAATCCTTCCTGAATGAGATTTGAACAGGTGAAAAAAACAGAATGTATAAAATTGTTTTTTGCTAGGAGTTATTTTTTGGCATTAAAAAAAGGAGAATTGGAGAACATATAGTTCTAAACACTCGGCAATCATATTTCTTTGTTGAAATATTTATTTTAAAAGTCAGTATAGTTAGCAAAGTAAGTATGCCACCTGTCTGTAATCAGGACTGGACAACATCCTGGAACAGAAGTGAAAGTGAACAAATTGACTGAGGTTGGGATTGTCTTTCTGATTGCATAATAGTGAATGTGTGTCAGCAGAAGACAGAGAGAAGAACAGGGAGGTCAGAGGCTCTTGTGTGAGTGTGCTGGAGGTTTCAGGGGCTGTATTGCTTTTTGCATGTGGCTAACTGGGGCTAATCCAAATGGTAAAAATCACAGCTGTCTAAAACACCTGAGACCAGAGAGAAAAATAGGTTTCAGATACGTTTTTAAAGAGGGGTTACCAATACCTCATTTGCTGGCAGGTAGAGAACAAACAGTGAAGGGCTGAAGTGTTCTTACTCAGGGTGTCGAGAACCTTGTGCCAGTGTCAGACTCAGGGCCCTTGGTCATCCCTTTGTAAGCTCTAGGACAAAGAAGTAATTTGATCTTCATGTTGCTAGACTGGCTGGTGGCAATCAGTTTCAAAATGAGACTTGCACCAAGTTAGAGTGATGATTTACAGGAAATTTGAAAGATTTGATGTGATCTTTTCAAGCCTTATAAGAAGCCTGGGAATTCTTACCAAAATCATAATTTCAATGGAAATTGGAAACCTGTGTATTCTATGTACATTTATGTATCCTCCTACTTAAAAAACCTGTTTTCTCTTAAATCTGAAATATGAAATATCCAATCTCAAAAGATCTGAAATCTCAAATTTTTTAACACAGGAATTGCAAAAATGTATGTATCAGATTATTTTCTATGCTTTTTCATATATAATATTTTTGTTTATTCTAAAAAATACTTCATTTTATTTCCTAAAACTTATTCATAGAGACTGTCTTATTATGCTTAGAAACTCCGTGGCATCAGCTTTCAGGGTTCTTAACTTTATGAAGTAACGATAATGATGCAAGTTTTAACAAAAAAAAAAAAAAAAAAAAAAAAAAAAAAAAAAAAAAATCATGACACAATGCAGCAGGGATTTAGAATTTCTATGCAGTGTTCATGAAATGCTTTTTTTGCCTCTCAGGTTCCATATCTATCAATTCTGCAGAAGCAATCTAAAGTCTTCTTAAATTGTTTTTCAAGGACTTTCTGAGGTGAAGCTCAGTGGCACATGAGGAAGTTTAGGACTTCTTAGTTTGTGAAAGTTTAAAGATGGACCTATCTGGCTGCACTAATGCACTAAGGGGAAGGACAGAAGCATCTTACATTTGGAGGCTTGCTTTGATGTTTGCATCTTCATTGGGAAGAAGTTTTGAACAAACAATTGAATGGTGTGTAAAATTTTTTTTTTCGACCAGCACCACTAGAAAAATGTCATAACCATGCCCCATGTAGTGTAGGGAAATTTGAGATAAATAAGCACGTTTCATATTACTTCAATAGACTTACAGTGTTATCTAGGTTTCTTCTATAAGGGGAAGTCTGGAGCTTCCTCCTATTTTAAGATGCAGCTTTGTCACCATTTTATATTGAACTGGGTGCAGGCTGCTGCTCTATACTTGAAGATTTTTTTTTTTCCTGTAGGTGTTTGTTGACTCACATTGAGGTTTATGTTTCTGAAAGATTGTTGCCTGGAGTGCTTTCACCTCAATTTGGAGGTTAATTTTCACTTCAATCTGTATCTTGATCTCATTGAATGTGAGCATACAAAGGCCTGTAGGAATATGCAGCTGAGGGAGGATGGGGTTGTTCCTTTCAGCAGCTGCCTGAGTTCAGGAGTTTGTCAGGTGCCATAGAGATGTCCCCTGGGACCATGTAGAATTGTCCTCTGGGAGTGACAGAGCATCTCACCTGACCACAGAAAGAATCTTCTTACTTGCTGAAACAGTATTCTTTATCTTAAATGGTAAAAACAAGGCTGATGAATCCTGCTCCCAAAGTCTGTGTTCCGGAGTATGGTGTTACATAAAGGAGGACTTGTGCTGGGATATGGCCAGCTACCTTTAGGAAGACAGCATTAATTTAAAAATCAGTTTCTGTGACAGTTTCTAAGCTTGCTCTAATTTATAGAAATCTATTAAATTTTTTTAATATTATTTAATTTGATTTATCTTAAAAAAAACCAAATCATTTTATTGTGATTAAGGTTTCCTTCTAGAAAAAATATGGAAGATGGGTTTGATTCTAAAAACTGCTGCCAATGTGAATAACACCATGAAATGAACAACTAGAAAATTTGTGTCAAAATTTGGAGTGAGCCCATGGTCTTTAAATTATTAATGTTGAATCCAGTGCCTTCAGCATTAATATCTTTGGGTTTAATTGGTAAGTAGTTCAGAAATCTGTCTCTTGTTTTTCCTTTAGTCTCTTTCTGTTTCATGTTGTTTGCCCACTGATTTTGGTTTAATTTTCCAGGTAAGTATTTTTTCTTTCAATTTTTCCCTAGTATATTTCAGAAGTCTGCCAAATATGTGAAGAAAATAGAAGGAAAAGCTGTGGGTTTGTTTACCACAGTTTGTTTTCCAGGGAATGCTTTGTGAATAGTAATCTTTTTTTTTTCAATGAAAAATGCAAACTTCCTTAATCATTGTGGGAAGGTGACAGTGCTTCAGTCACTGTAAATAAAACAGAATTCTCTTACAGTATTCTCTTTCAATAAACCCCAGGGTTTTTTTGTACTGTAAGCATTATAAAGGTATTACTCACTAATCATAATCTGGAACTGAGCTTCAGCTTTGCTTTCAAATCTGTTCCAAGGAATAGAAAAGAAAAAGTCTAGGACATTTTTTGTATGGACATGTCCTCTGGCTGGATGTTTTTTTACCATGGAGGTAAACTTTGTGTGCTTTGGCTCTTGTTTTGAGCTGCGCATTCTGGAGAAGCAAAATAAAGGGAAAAAAAGAGGCTTACAGAAGCATGCTTTTGACCTGAACACAGCTACTACAGAGCTTCCAATTTTCGTGGTATTAAAGAACAAAGAGACTTCACTGAAGCACTGGGTAATAAAATGAAATAATGGAAAATGTGTCTTTGAGGTTAAAATAATTGTAGTGATACAATACTGTGAGGACTATGCCAAAGCACAAAGGGATGATTTGTTCTTAATTTTTGTTGCCAGTGTGCTCTGTTGTTAAAAACAACTCAACAAAACATTATCTCAGAATCAAAAGAGAACATTCTTAGTGTCTGTCCTCAATGTGGTAATGCTGATTCATACCTTTGTTGTCCAAATAATTTGTAAACTTACATGTTTATCATTTGTAAACTTGCCTGTAAAAATCATATGTTCATGTCTGCAAGACCTGAATTCTGTTCATCTTGTTCAATATCAGCTGGTACAAATTCTTTGGATCAACTTGCCGTTGTCATTTAGGTTGAATTACTTCATGCATGTGAAATGGCACTGATTCAAATGGAATTAAATGTGTGGGACTGTTCTGTGGAAGAAAGATGGAATTTTCTTAGCTGTTTCTTTGATATCAGAAGACCTGTCTGCCTTTTTCTGTGCTTTTTAAGAAGGCAAGTTCATTAAATTCCACAGCATATCACTGCTTGTGCCTTTCATTTGTATGTGTGGCCACTGTAAAGTAAGATAGTTGTTCCATAACTAACATTTTAATCTCAAAATGCAAAACCATACACACCTAAGGTGATGTTTTCTGGCTGTACGTCTGTGAGGCTAAACTTAATTTTCAAAATCTTAGCTTTTGAAACTTCTGTCTTGTTTATCTGTGATATGTTAGCAGCCTCTGCCTGCATTACCTTTCTATGCCTCTTGAGCACTTGGAACAAAACCATCTTAAAGTTCTTCTTCAGGATAAATTTTACTGAGGATTGACTCTAAAGCTTAAGAGCAACATAATGATAATGGTTTAATCTGGCTCTGGACCTAAACATTCCATAGATATATTTCATCCTGTTTAATTTGTATTAATTTGTATCAAGGCTAGAGCCTTGATATGTACTTCTCTTGTTTATAAGCCATTCTAGCACATAGTAAGCGTGGAAAATACTGCATAGAAGAAACTATTTTTGCTGTTGCTTTAGATATAAACTATTGACATTCACCTTTGGCTTAAATTGTGTGGATAATTTCCTTGATTGCCTTTGATGGGCTCAGTTAGGATTAGGGTATTGGTCATTGATCTCCTGTACGGGGAAAGTGCCATTCATCATTACTTTGTCAATACTGCTTACATTACTAATGACCATAGAGGTACCAAAGTGTAAAAATCATTGAACATTTTTGTATCTAGGAAGCCTGATTTTTAATTTTTAAGGTGGTATTTTGGAACAATGTGATATTATTTGATAATTGTTTTACTTGACAGCTGCTGTGCTTTAATTTTGCCTCTTTTGATGGCTTGGGCTGCAGATGTGTGTTCTCATAGTAAAAAAGTGAAATGAATGCAATAAAGAAGGAATTGTTTTAAGTCAAATAATATGAATGGGTTTTGATGGTCCCACTTATTTGGACAACTGCTTTCTGTTAGCATTTCTTCATTGGTGTTTCATTTTGGACAATTCCAATGAAAAGAAGGTTGACAAATAAAGCCTGTACAATCATCAGGTATATAAACTTGGCACTTGACTCAAGCTTGATGTTTGTTCAATTTTCCTTTTATAGAAATTGTTTCTTGTGAAAAAAAACCCAAACAAATGATGTCCATGTTTGATTCAACAAACACAGCTGGTGTTTGCATCCTTGAAATCACTTGAGTTACTTATTATCTTGACATTAGGACCAATGCTAGCTTGAAACACTAGAAATACATCTGATGTACTTCCATCTCTTTTTCACCTTCATTTATGCACTGAAATGTTAGATCATACAATTTCTGGAGTTCTACATTTTCAGAATTGCACTATAGCCTTGGGTCTTCCCTCTGGACCCCTCACCCTCAGCACAAGGTCTTTGCATCAGTCCTCCTGAATATGTAGCTGAATCTCATCATTCACTGAGGAAATTGTGATCCTGGAAATAGGAAAAAAGTACAGAGGCACCAAACTAATTAATTTGTGGAGTAGGATTTTTTTTTTTTCATCCTCATTAGCTGGAAAGAATAAAATAGCATCAGAAGGTTTTTTGTTTTTAATTAATGACTGGCAGAAAGGTAGACTAAGTATTTTTAATGTCTGTGCAAATCTATATTATGAGGTAAGAAGAAAATACCCAGCTGCTTATAGAATGTACCTAAGACCTGTAAAAGTTAAAGAGCCATGGATTTTTCATACAGGAAGGGAATTGCTTTTAAATATCAGCAACTAATTTACCCCAAATAGCAAATCTCATACAGGAAATGAATTAAAAATCTCTCTTACAATATGAAGATGTGTAGTCATCCTGGAGTGAGTAGATTTCCTGTGGCCTTTTAGACACTAACTGCAATAAAACAAGCACTTAAATTTTCTGTTTATGAAATTAGAGCTCATGCAGTTGTACTTCTGTGAGTAACATTTATGGTTAAATATAATAAAAAGTGCAGACCATCCTGAGTCACAGCATTATTCCCTAGAGGGAAGCCCTGCAGTGGGTGGGCAGTACCGTTGTCGTCAGTGGGACTGTTGAGTCTCTGGAAGGGTTGTACAGATGGGCTTTGCAGATTGGTTGGAGTTTTTTCAGAGAGAGTATGTCAACATTAATTTCTGGCAAAATTAAACTGCCCCACATTAATGGGTTATGTAAAAGTGAGGTTAAAATGCATTCAGTGAGGCTTGGTGTTGTGCTCACCTGTCTGTGTCAGGAGTGCTGTGTGTGTGTGTGTGTATCATCAGTTTCATCACAGTCCATTCAGCAGCTCTGTTTACGCAGAGCCTTTACGTGCACAGCACAATATTAATTCCAACAGCCTCGAAACTGGAACAGGTTTCTGCATGACTGTTTTCCCTTTTTCTTAGATCAACTCAGACCTCCTTACTTGTGCAAAGGATCAAAGTGATCTGTTGTCAATTTGGAATATTTTAAATAGTGTGGGTAGCTCCTGACTACCAATATTAATCATTCACCAACATGAATCCATACCAACTGTGTACAGAAGGGCAAACTAAACAATCTGGTATGTGATATGGTTTTCATATAGATATGGGATAGGTCTGTTTAAATCCTAATGTCATCATGTGAGAATGAGCAATATTTGCTGTTTTCTCTTCAAGAAGGTGCTGGAACGTCACTTGTAATCCAGGTTTGAATCTCCTTAAAAGAGAAGTCCGTGGTTTGGATTGATGTTTGTGGATCAGGACTATGCCCCAAGCCGTTAGAATGTGGTTGCCATTGCACTGGGCAAATGTAAAGAGTTGTAAGTGTTGAACTCATTCCACACAGACCTCCAG
This sequence comes from Serinus canaria, assembly GCF_022539315.1. Lineage (NCBI taxonomy): Eukaryota > Metazoa > Chordata > Aves > Passeriformes > Fringillidae > Serinus > Serinus canaria. The sequence goes on from NC_066343.1 coordinate 62,661,100, forward strand.
GCTCCGAGTTGGCTAACGTTGCTTGTGCCTCACTGGGTCCACTTTTACAGGAGACACGCTCGTACTAAGCTAGAAGGAGGATTGGAACTAGAAATGAGATAAGACATTCAGGAGATCTGCCTCCTAAATACATACCCATCTTTTTTAAAAAGATGGTAGTGTGGGCAGTTTAATGTTTTTCATTCATTTTGCTACACCAAATAATATAAAAAACTGAAGGAAGTTACACGGAGAAGTGAATAAATTAATATGTACTAAAACATGTAATAAATATGCATATTTGAATTAGAAGAATATAAACACTTGCACAATCCCAAACAGGTAAGTATTGTTCCTACTAACCTTTATAGAAAATTTGTTGTTGGTTCATTAGGGTCAAGAATTTACCTTGAAACAGAAATTGGAGTGGAGAGAGAAGTTAATTGGCAGTAGCTGTACTTGTCATCAGTGAAAGTGCAAATGGATTTTCTAATGCACGCTATTATCTTGAATATATGGTATGCTGTGGTAGCACACTCTGTGCCATATGCCTCACCCTTTCATGTTACTCCCCCTCATTTTTAATGACTTGTTCTGTATATTAAGTGTGGAAACTGTTCCAAGAGTGAGACTGGCGCATTCTTTGCACAGCTGAATTGACACGTCTGGAGCTGCCTCTGGCTACTGCTTGTAGACTGCCTTGCCTTTCTTTCATGGAGAATATGTTTTGCCTAATTTTAGTCATGCAAACCCTTCAGCGTGATGTTGTCATAGGTCCTTGCGCAGTAGAAGGCAGCAGTCTGCCTCCTTGGCCATATATGGCTTTTGTGTTGTTGCCGTATGCCTGCTCTGACATTACCTGAGTATCACATGCATTTCATTTTGTGGGAGCTAAGCATATTAGGGGGGAAGGAGAAGGTTCCTGCAAGAGAGAAAACTATCTATCTACTTGGGACTTACGTAATGAGAGCAATTAAAAATAGCAATGAAGTCAGGAAAAGTGGCTATAATTAATTATATTTTCTTTGATGTTCCCCCCCACTGTAAAGAAGAAAATACCTCCATAATTTAAAAATAATGTAGCTCAGACACTGGTAGTCAGGGGCAGAGTTCAATGTGCCAGAAAGCAGTACCAGGACATTTGATAGCATTAGAACTGGGTCTTCTCTGCTGCTGTGTCCCCAGAGCAGCCACCCCTGTGCCCTGGCCTAGGACAGCTGCCTGGGAAACTGGCTGGGGTGGGGAGTGAGCTCTGTCTAACATCTAATTCCATGTTGTGCCCTCTCTGTTTTGCAGACACAGGAACTTCAGTTGTAGAGACCTGATGAGTTCATTGCCAGGTGGCCTCAGTGTCAGAAAATGGTTCTGGCCACTTTTACTTTGTTTATATATACTTATATATGAAAATATGCATATATAAATGAACAAAAAATACACCTATATATAAAACAGAAACCTTAGTTCTATAAAGAGAAGATTTGCAAATCATAGGCAATTAGCAATTTATTTTGAATATCAGTGAGCCCCAAAAGTGTAACTCCTGTTAGTGTCTCTGAAAGTTGTGCTAAAGTTATTTAGCCACTCAGGCACACACTTTGAAATACAAGTTAGTTTACTAAGTGCCTTTGTGGATCCTCAAATTACAGTCTCTCTTTGAGTCACTTTTTGGACTGAGTTTTCATTTTCCTGTCTGTTCTTAGAATGTCAACTCAGCTTTAAAACCTAAGCTTTTTCTGAGGCCTATGCCAGCACACCTTTGCTTTCATGCATAGAATGCTCCATTGTAGAGAAAGCATAATTTATCATGTTTTCACATTTAAATAGGTTAGTTGACACTATACAGGCCTACAATTTGTCTTCTATACCTGCTTGACCTCTGCCAGTTGTGTATTCACTTCTCTGCCTTAGTACAGCCACTTTTTCTTCTGTATGTGTAGATTTTATAGTTGTGCTCAGAGCACAACCCTTTACCATTTTTTATTTTAACATTCATTCCTGGAATTCTCAAATTCAGCTTTGATGGTGGATTTTGACAACGTCTTTCAAACTATTTATTTCCATTTCCTAACAGAAAACAGAAATATCTTATATCTGTTTGTCTTATCCATCTCCATCACTAATGTACAGTGCCCATCACCCCTTTTCTCTGACAGATGTAGGGAAAAGACCAAAGTAAAAACAGTTTTGTTGTTGGTTTATTTCAGCAAGTTTCAGTCAACTCTGTCCATTACCAGTTAGTTGAGGAAGTATGAGAAATTGCTTCTAAAACGAAGAGTAATCTCCCTCCTAGGTTTGTTTTACTCCTTAATCCTAACTGGCTTACTTTTACATCCAAATTTTTGCTTAATTGCTTTCTACTGTATAGAAAAAAGGGCAGAATATGAGTAGTTGGCATTATGTTTGTGCTTCATACATATTAATAATGTGTTTAAGTTTGTACTGTTTTCATGTCAATTAATGACCTTGTTCTTGTGTCATGAGTCAGGAATAAGGAGAAACTTTATTTTCTTTCTCCATTCCTCATCACAGTGCACATTTGTCATTGTTTGGTCCTTTCAGAAGATAATATTTTTTTATCTTTTCTGATTATTTTATGTGAGGTGTCCAGCTCTTTGATCATTTACACTGCTGTTCTCTGAACCTTGCCCAGTTCTGCAGTATCCTTTTTGAGACTGGGTAATCAGAAGCACGTACAGCATTCCAGGTGAGACTCCACCACTGATTTATATCATGGCATTACAATACTTTCTGAATTATTCACCATACTATGTCTTATCCTTCAAAACATCATGTCTGCTTTTTTTACCACAGCTCAGCATTGAGCTGAGGTCCTTAATGAGTTTTCCACAGTGATACCAGACTATTTTCAAAAGTTCATGCAGTTAATTTAGGATGATGAAAGTACACTCTTCCTTTTTTCTTCTGAACAATATGGGTTATTTTGTAAGTATTAACATTGAGTTTCATTTGCCACTTTGGTGATTACTTTGGTTTCTCTTGAAAACTTCTCACAGTCCTGTCTGGACTTGACCACCCTAAATAACTCTGAAGCACCTGCAGGTTTCCTTGCTTAATATTCAGCCTCTGTCCCAGTTTTGTTTCAGTTATACTTGAAAAGAAAAAAACACCTTCATTTTATACTGGTCAACTTATTTTTTTTCAGTAAAGCAAACTGAGCATTCACCATAGGTGCTTATTTTTTTCTGTGTATTAGCCAATTTTGATCAAGAAAATACTTCATAGCTCACATGTTTAACAGGCTCTACTTATATTTTGAAAGGGACTTATTTGAAATCTGATATTTTAGAATGTTTTATTAAGGTACACACCAACTCATGTTCTGTGCATGGTGATTTATAACACAGGAACTCCCGGCTTCTCAGAGTGCTGCTGCATAAATCTACTTCTCTAATTTTCACCCCCCTGCCATATTTTTCCATGGTGAAAAGAACAGAGGTCTTGTGTTCTTGCTGTGTTGTTTATATTGTTTCATGTATTTCTTAAGGTCTCTGATGATGCCTCTCAAGATATTTGTCTCAGATCTTAACCTGTCCCTACTCTTACAAAATTTTCCTGAAGATTTCCAGACTTTCCTGTTACTTTCCTAATCACTTTTCCAGAAATCTAAAGTACTGGCTTTGCCTGTTCATTCAAGACACAGGGCATGGATTATTTCCTTTTCTTTTTTTTTTTCTTTTTTTCTTTTTGTTGTTTTTGCGGGTTTTTTGTTTTGTTTTGTTTTGTTTTGTTTTGTTATCACAGTATCTGTAGTCTGCTTTTAGATTTCACCTTCATTCTTTTCTTCTTTAAGGTAATCATTCTCAATGTTTTTTTCAGAGTTCATGAGCTTTACATTTCTAATTATTATTTTTTGTGCTGTATCATTTTCAGATCATGCACAACTTCTGTGCAATACAGTTCTACAGACTGGGCACAGCTGACACTTTTCCAAAACTGAGCAGAGCCAAAGAAGGTAGTCACGTAAAGCTTATCTCAGGAAAGCAGTTTCAAGCACTGGAAATCAAAAACATTGAGAGTGTCAAAGAGAAGGAAAGCCCCAAATCTGCAGTTTGTTCCACTAGTGCTTCCATGGGAAGGTTCCATTGACGTTCCCAGATATCTGTCATCAGCTGACATCTCTGTTTGTCTCCTGAGGCTTTGCTGTCGGGACTGAAAAGTGCACTTGCTGGGAGAGCTAGCATGAACAGCTTCAGCAAGTTTGGCTTTGCTTGCTTTTATCTGTCATTTTATATTATGATTTTGTTGAGCATCCCAGCTGATTTTTCACTTTAGAAGTATACTGCAGTATCATTCCACACAATGTTTAAAAGTCTGTGAAACACCTGAGCTAAATATCTTGGGGTTTTTTTAAAGAGCTTTCAAGGATGAGATTATAAAAAAGTAAAAGACTGTTTTCCTTCTATTAGTGGGATGATTCTTTGTCTTCTTTATTTGGGAGGGAATAAGAAGGCCCATGCCTTCTCTGGTGTAAATTGTTTGCTTAAACTTTTTAAACTTTTTCGTAAATTACTAGATGACTGTTTTGACACGTGTTCTATTTTTGTATAGAAATGGAGGAAATATGTGGAAAATATAACACTTGCTTTATAGATCCCACATAATTCAGAAGAGGATTAGGTTAATGTATTTTAGGCATTGTAACTTTAAATAAAAGTCAGAATTTGAGGAACCCTTGGAAAGTCACTGTATTTATGTGAATTGAACAAGATAGAATAGTCCTAATATTGCTGCTATTCAGATATTTTCAAGGTTTTTAAGATTGTCAGGCGTTAATGAGCCTGGGTTCTAAAACTTCACCAACTGTTTTTCAGGCTTTCTTGTGGGGAGGGTGGGGAGGAAGAATCTGTAATGAAGTCTTAGGTATGAGAACAATTCATACCAACATGCCCAACCAGAATTAAGTAGTTCTGTTGCTGATAACCACATAACTGTGGGGCTGAGCTTGCATTGCAATGTATGTTTGGAAAGATATGTAAACCTCAAATGACCAGCAAGCATGTTGCAGCTTCCTACCCCAGGTACTGTTCTATCTATTCCCAAGCCAGCTAGTGTTTGTACATAAGGTGTAATAAGTCTCTTAAATGCAGTCTAAATACTTCAAGATTTTTGATACTACTGTTGGAGGACTTCCATTAGGACAGTATGAGCACATTTATCTTTTTATTTTTAAAGTATGTAGATATTTTTGGGACGTCTGTACTGTGGTTCTGCCATCTGTTCCATGGGCTTCTAGAATATGCATAAACTTGACCTGGTAACCTCTGATTTCCTGCATTTCAACTGCAAATGACATGCACATATCTTTGCTCACACAACTTGGGTATGAAATCTCTGTATTGCATCCAGAAAATTCCTATTGCAGGATGGACAATATAGGTTGAATGTCCTTTGCACACACATGCAGCACAGTACATATTTGTTCATTATGATAAGCTGCCTATAAACCCATCTGTATTAACATTTACCATCTGCTTTGCTTCTTGCATATTTGCTTTGCACATCAGATGATGTGGCTGTCTGAGAATCAGTGAATTATTCTACCTGGCATTTTATCATCCTTGGTTTTGTTTGCATAAGTCTCCCCTCCTATTTCTAAACATATCCTGCTAGTCTTGTTAACTCTATAATTGACTTCTATCACCTATCAGCCCTTACTAAATATGCAGAGATATAATTTCAAAGATAAAATTCTCCCACTTTTTACCAGTCTGAACAACTGTGAATTTTGGGCATCTACATTTATTTCTCCCCCTTGGGACAATGTTTTCTGAAAGGGTACACTAGTGCTTAAGGAACATACTTATACAATGCATCTCGGTGGGTACACAGGTGATTGCTGTAATTAGGAAAGGAGAGCCCAGTGCATAATGCACAGGTAAACACATTCAGAAGTAACTGCTCAGCACTGGGTTTAGTTGTGTGACCATGTCCCAACCACAGGCATTTTGCAGAGCTCTGAGATTTCGATGGTTCTGTGCCAGCTGAGAGTTGCTGAAGACATATTCCAAGGTATTCAGCACTTAACTTTTGGGAGGAAACTCTCACTTGTGGAGTCTGCTGCTCTCCCTCTTCTTCCCTTTCCTGCAACTAATTTTCAGCTGTGTTGGACTGTGAGCTCCAAACTCACCCTGTGCAGTAAGATCCCAGTGCAATTATGGCACAGGACATGCCAAGCTGCATCTGAGCATCTTACCTGGGATGTTCCTGGTGTAACAGCAGTGCTTGTGATTACCAGCTCAGTGTGAGTTAGGCTGTTGCCTGAAGAGCTCTGTGCCAGCACCACACTGCTCCCAGCTCTGGAGGTGGCTCGTGTGGCAGCATTTCTGCTGTCCCTGCAAGGCACTGCTTTGTCTGTATTGACACAATTTTTAGCCTCTCTGATAACTTTGCTTTTAGTCTCTGTCTCAATTTATGCTTTACAGCCTTAATTGTTATCTGTTTCGCTGCCTCTCTTGAGAAGAAAATTTGTTCTTCCAAGTCTGTGAATGTGTGGAAAAGGGTTTATGATGTCATGTGCAACAGCTATTTCATTCTGTTTGGACTAAATAATTTCAGCTTGTTAACATTTTTTAGCCAATGTATTTCAAGATAGATCTTACTTCAAATGCATGATACAGGTGCCTGACATCATAAAGCTGAGATGTCAGGCACAAGAGCAAAATTGAATACAAAATCCATGTTGTTCCAAAGGCATTCAGTGATAAAAAATGTCCATTCCAAAAATGTTTGTTTGAGCAATAACTGTTTCAGCTGCATGTCTTTTGCCATAATAGGTTCTATCATGACAACAAATATAAATATTCTTGCTTTTTTAGGTTTATGATGAGTGTAACTTACACAACACCAGCTCTGCCCATGGGCCTATTCATTTTCTGTTGCACTATTATGCTCATGTGACATCAGTCTGACTGGATGCTTTTTCTTTTATTCTCATTAAGCCAGATGTCCATATTTGTAGACTAATTTGGAAACATGAGGCAGAATTTATTCCTTAGACAAATGGAGCCACCTGCTCCATAGTGGAATGACAAGGTCTGGGACTGAGAATGAGCCTGCAGTTCAGAAAAAAAAAATGTTATCAGGTAGAAAGATTAATCCTTCTTCCTTAGAGAAAAAAAAAAAAAATCACAGTCTACTCATTGATATCTGTGCTGGCATCTGTTGTGGTGCTTGTCATGACATGATGACCAATAAATCCAGGTGACTGAAACCACCAGGTTCATATCCCTTGTCCCTGGGATGTAAGCTACACTTGCTGCTAGTATAACTTGAATATTCAGAAATAATGCTTGTGTAAAATTGATTTTAAAAGAACAGGAGTAAAATGTCAGAAGCTTGCTGTCACATGCTTCATGCAAATGGTGTTTCTCCAGAATGCTGATAGGCTTCTGATAAATCCATTAGATGTGTTTGAGCTCCACAGTGATTTCTTCTGCATGGCAAATGACAACAGGCCTATTGAGGAATTTAACTTCTCAGCTCATTCCTTAAGCAGGAATATTCACTCATATTTAAATACATGCATAATTAGTATCTCTCTGGGTTCTGTAGGTAGGTGTTGTCTTGCCAGAGTCATTCCTGTTTGGTTCTAGCTGTACTGAAACAAGGGAAACCAGTGAGCTGATGACATTAAAGTGGGTCATGTCTGGTGTACAGTTTAGCTGTATGTCTGATTTGATTTTATTGAGAAAATATAAATATTTTGATCACATGCCAGAAATACGAGATTACCTCGTCTAATTAATAAAAAGATTAAAAGACAAATAATGAGGCACAAAGCTCATAAGTACATACTCCCACACAGCCCCAGCATCCACCTACACTGCAGTGTGTAGGAGGCCTCACAGATGTTTCTTTATCAGAATCAGATAGTGGTTTTCCACACTGAAAGCAAACTCAGACCTTTATAGGGTGTAGATGTCTGAAGCCTGAAGAAATGTAGAGAATCTCCTCTTATATCTACCAACATCAACTTGAATTCAATTTTAATAATTTCAGTAACTGTGCTTCCATACAGGCAAGATTAAAATATTAAATTTAAAAATTTTTACAGCAGTGTGAAGTTCCACTTGAGCTTAGCAATGAGGGTAACTGATTTAAGCAACACTTGGCAATAGCTTTCTGGATAAAACAAACTAGAAATATTTATTTAGAATCATCAGTCTTTCAGGTTTTCAACTTCCAAGTGTTGCATGACACAGTAAGGTGAACTTATTTGATTTTCATTCACCGTAATTCCTCTGATTTTTAAAAAAGATTAATGTCTTCTGTCATATTTAAAATTAGGCTGTATTTATTTTCAGAAGGAAATGCAATTTTTCCACATGTAGTGTGATAATTAGGGCTATCAGTATTCTTAATTATTGTCATGAGTTGTCCATGGGGATAACCATATAATAAATTCTAATTTCTAATATTCTAATTTATGATTTTCTAATATTCTAATAACCTGCCCATAACCATAGAATAATATTCTACTTTCTTTTTTAAAATACAGTGAATTGGTCCTTTTATATACTCTCATTTGCTGTGAGCAGCAATTAATTTTAATATTTTGTTCACAACAGACTGCTTAGAGAGCAAAACTGTTTTTTTCAGCAAGTAGGAAAATTCTTCTGTCTCATAGTGACATTGATAGCACAGCATATGGCAAAGACTCCTTGTTCAGGCTCAGCCCACTTGTTAAACAAGTGAAAAGTCGAATACATGCAGAAACTTTGGTCTGGTTCTGCAAACATGCATTGCCAGAGTGCAGCTTACACGGAGTCTTGATTACTGAGGCTGGTGCATTGGGATGTGGATTCCCGAGCTAGGTGGGAGAGGCTTCCAGTGTTGCATTAGGAAGCTCACAGGCCAGGTTTCATGCTCTTGTGAAACGCTCCTGCTGTCAAGGGGTTTTGCAACCTACGTGCATTGACTCCCACAGATGATCAGTACAGGAACCCTTTCTTTAGGCATCTGTTTTCCCAGGGGTTTATAATGCCACTCTTTCTATTTTGGGATAAAGTCTGGACAAGCAGGATCATAAATTCAGATGACATCTCCTAAACACAAGGCTAATGAAGAATTAGGCGAGGAAGTTAATATTTTAAATTTAATTAATTAATTAATTAATTTAATTATTTATTTATTTTGGATAATACCTATCCTTATTTTTAAGAAGAGTTTGGTCCTGTTCCAGCAACGTCAGCAGAAAACCTCCCTTTGACTTTAACAGAGGAAATATTTTGTTTTTATTAACTGTATTTAATGTAAAATCCTTGAAAAGCCAAAGAGAGCCAGTTTTTTTCTGAGTTTTTCTTTGAAGTTTTGAGAAATGCCTAGAGTTAAAATGTGACACTTAACTGCTCCCGCAACTGAGAATCTTCCTGCTGCATAAATTCATGGCTATCCTGGATTCTGTCAGCAGAGCATTAACCTGACAATAAAAAGTCCTGCAGTGGTGTTCATAAATGCTGCTTCTTGGGTGGGAAGGACATCAGATGGAAGGATTTTATTAAGAGTGCCAAAATATATTTAACTGTGTAAGAAAAGGTGTGGAGTTTTAAACATTTTCTTTTTAGTAATTTTGGCCAGGTTGTTTTTTTTTGTGGTTTTTTTTCCCCCCCACAGCAGGCCAATGTAATTGAGGCTTTCTCTTATACACAATAATATGTGTTAGGAGATGTTACTACAGAGACCCAGCTGGCTGAGGGAATACCTTGTCCATCTGCATGTGATCACCTTACTCAGTGTTTGCTGATGGACCAAAAACTGCACAAGACTATTCTGTCCTGGTAGCTCCAACAGCGCTGATTAGAGCTCAGTCTGATTAGATCTACTTGGTTATTAATCTCTGGAAGGCAGGGAGGACTGCAGTGGGATGCATAGTAAAACAAATCATGAATCTGGAGGAAATAGACTATATCAATTCCACTATGCAAAAGACGACTAGAGAATTCATATTTCAGTGTTTGCAACCTTTTTTCTAAAGGAGTTTTTTAGCTGGGTAGGAAGGTTGCTGGTTTTTGGTAACAAGCAGTTTTTACTATATTTCTTAAAATTACCAGGAAAACAGTCATAAGAACTGTTGCAGTCATAGAATCACAGAACAGGTTGGATTGAAATGGAACCTTGAAGATCATCCAGTTCCAACCCCCTGCCATTGACAGGGAACCTTCCACTAGGCCAGGTTACTCAAAGCCCCATCCAGGTTGGCCTAGTTACATAATCAGGGTTTATTGAGGAGTTTTGGTTTGGTTTTTTTTTTGGTGAAAGTACCAACTGGTTCTGTTGGGATTTTTTTCCTGCCACTACAAATGTTTTATTTCTTCTGTAATCAAAATATTTTTCTCACATACAGCGACACTTCATCGCAGATTTTACCACAAATTTTAGTATAAGTATTTTGCTGCTTAGCAGTTCATGTGTATAATAATGTAAACCCATTTAGTCAAAATGTGAGTAACATTACAGTTACTAACTTGGAGCTGTTGGGAATTGGTATTGTCTCAATCAAATTGTTTGTATGATTTATTTTTTAAAAGGTGATATGAGCATTCTAAACTTAGAGAAGATAAAAATCAATATCAGCTGAAATAACATTAGCTCCTGTAAATGTGGCAGCTCTTTTTTCTCAACAGTGGATTTTGTTAAGAAAGTCAGTGTTCTGAAAAATTATTCAGGAATATTATTCTAGTGTATGTGAAGAGTTGTTCTAAATCTTTTTGACAGGACTTTGCAAAATGTGCAATGTAAATTTTCTGCACATGACATCAACAAACTGTACAGTGAGTATAGACCACTTGTTCATTATAATAGAAGGGGTGCATTTGGATGCTAAAAACTGTGAGGGGGATCAACTTTTCAGACCTGTGCAGCCACAAGGTATAAATGAAGAGATGTATAATTTAATATTTGTTAATCAAATGCATAGATTACCATGTTTTAAACAAATATGGTGTCAGTAATCTTACTTAGCATACTGAGAAAATAGCATGTATAGAAAATGCTTAGAATGAACTTTGCCAGATATTTATTCAACAAAGCTCCTAAAAGGTGTGGTGAGGTGATATTTTGAATACTGTTAAGGGTCTTATTTCAAACCTTACTCAGAGTTTCAGTCGTTAGCTCCTGTGTGAGTCAGTCCAGGCAGATGTCTCCCTGCTTGCTTGCATGGACCTCACGGGGACTGCTCAGGTGCTCTAAGTTATTCCTGTGTTATTAAAATCATCTAGATGAAAATCTAAGCCCTGAGCTCCAAGCTGTTAGCTGAAGCCTTAGGGCTCTAAGGCTGAGACTTAGAAGCTCATGTTTGTTAATGAACATCATTCCATTTGCCTTTTTGGGAATGCATTATAACCTTGCCACCTGGGCAAAGCTTGTGCATTGGCCAAGCAATCGATTGCTGCACAGCACTCCATGCAGCCTGGGAAAGAGGCTTCAGGAAACCCCTTGGACATGAGGAACTCTTCAGAGACCCTCACTTTCCTATCTCATGACCATAATCTTCATTTTAAATTAGAACCAATCTAGTACTTTTTTGGTTACAGAGTGAAAAGATGTCTGCTACAGTGGTATAGTCTGTGAGTATCCTATCTTACAGCAGGTCTGCCTTTATGCATGCTGTTCCATCAGTGACCCATTCTTTTTGTCTTCTTCAAGTTTCCCTCTTATTTCTCAGCAAGTTCTGAGGTCTATATGGAATTAGACTGCCTCCTGCATGACCATGTGCTCCTAATGCAGCTGGGTAGCCATTTCCCCACTGCAGTTATATTCTGCAAGCCTCTTGCAATAACATGTGTGGTATCCTTTTTCCTAGAAACCTCTTTTAGGGTGGGCTTCCACAAGAAGGAGCCAATCTGATAACCACAGATACGGTACAGTTAAAATCAAATTATTGAGAACATAAGTGTGAGGAAAAGAAAATGTAATTTCAAGTAAAACTCAGTTTTGTATAACTCTCATAAAGGACTTTCCCTTTTACTATCTATGGAGTATTTTGAAAGTCTGCATTATAAGGATAAAGTAGATTTGAGAGGTAATGACAGGACTGTCTCTCTCTACAGACAGTGAGAGATTTATTTAATTGAGTGCTTACCAGGTTTGTTTCAGTACCTCAGGTCACAGATCATGGAAATGTGGTTGAAACTCTCTAAGTTTCTAGTCACCCACTGTGCTCCAAGGAAGACTATCAACATTAGGTCAGCAAAGCCTTTGTCTAGCCAAGTCTGAAAAACCTGCAAGGATGTGGATTCCACAGCATAGTTACCTATTCCAGTGCTGCTCTGCTGTCATACATGTAGAGCCTTTTTAGAGCAAGTAAAATTCACAGCTATAATAAGTCTGTACCAAGTCCAAAAATATTTCTCAAAAAAGCAAATAGGTACAATAAATTCATAAACATTTTAGTCTGGCATAAGCCAGTGATAATACTTAAGAAAGTGGAATGTAGTGAGCGTGGTACTACATGGGAGTGGGAAAGGTTGCTGGATAATTAATAAGGCCTTCCCATTATCAATTTCAATTCAGGTCTACATTTTGACAAATTCTTAGGAAACTATTTCCATGAAATATTCTTTGCTTCATAACTGGCAATATCAAACTGCCATTTCTTAAATAGGTTGAGTGGTGGTGGAAAGGTGCTTGTCAAAGTTGTAAAAGATCCTCAGTACTGGAAGAAAATGTTTTTTATTCCCGTATGCCAACATCAGCACCTGTTGCAAGTACGAAAAATTTCAAATAGAAACACAAAATACCAGATTTAGCCTGCCTTTGGAAAACATGAACGCCACAGCAGAAATCATTGATTCTGAAACTTTTTGTGAAGCCAGTACAATTTTCTAAAAAAACATATGTGTTTCACAATGTAAGTCCCTGGAAAATTTTTGTATCCTGTAGGAATGTGTATCTTTCTCTGATCTTGACAAACTTGATCATAAAAAAGGAATACAATTTGAAGCATGAAAAATGTTGTTCCTTTAAGCATATTCATTTGCAATGGGTAGCTGTCTTCTTATATTTTGTTCTTAAATGTGTTATAATTCACAGCTTATCTGAATTCAGGAAAAAATCTTTGGACTGAAAATTTGTCAGCCTCTTCTAGGTACCATTTGGTGCCTCAGAGACAAAATGGAATAAGGTGATTTAAAAAGCATAGGAAGGACTACAAGCATTAGAAACCAAAACCTAGAAGCTTTGATGATGAGATAATCACTATTTTCATACTTTCTTATGGTGTGGCAGTCACTGTGCCCTCTGCATTTTGGTCATGAGAGAAATGTCAACAATGTCCCACAATTCATCAAGGAGGTGTCCATGTGTTTTCCCTCCTTGTGAAGGAATAGGGTCTTTCTGACTGGCTGAGTAGCTGCATCTGTCGGGCTATCCTTGGTGCACTCTATCTTATTGTTATTATTCAAAATTATAGGCTACAGTTTCTGTAACTGATTATCTTTAAGGATGTGATCCAACCTTCACTGAGGCCAAGGGAGAAACGTGACTGGCTGAAAGACATTTATTGCTGTAAATGAACTTTATGACCGTGTGGGCTTCCAAGGGTAAAGCCAACTTGAGAGTCCACTTTGAGGGTGGCATTCTAAAGGCCTTAATTTAAATTCTTTACTGTGTATCTGAGCAGTGTGCATGCTTCAGATAAATGTGGAGAACATTTGTGCTGTTAAAAGAGGGCTATAATCCACCATAAAATGTGCAGCTTTTAATATTTAAAAGTAACAAACTCAGTGTTTCAATCCATCGCCCTAAAGTAGTGTGCCTGTGTTGCCACATTGGAACTGTTATTTGTTGAGGAAAGCAAAATTGCATCAGGAAGCTAGAGAAACTCACGGAGTTCACAGTTGTATGCTGGTGCTATTTAGGCTTTCAAGCTGCATAAAAGCAATTCCACTGTTAGTTATTTATCATTAGATTGAAAACTCTTTTACATATGCTTTGTATTACAGAATTTGGTGTTTCCTTTTGCCTTTCACAGGCTTGATGTTCACCTAATGCTGTTTGCACATAAGCATTTTTAATCAGACTGAAAATCTGCCAAAACAGCTGAGGCTGGATCAGTCCCAGCAGTATCATCTCCAGGAACTGTGTGAACTCTTGAATTTTCAGAAGCATCAAATTTAGTTTTCTATTAAAGGGGTTTTACTACATTTTGAAATTAAAACCTATCCCTTTGTTAAGTAAAAGGCATGTGTGAAATTTTCACCATCTTTATTTATCTTCATGGAAGGTATTCTATCACAAGGTATATTTATTCCAAATACAGGATAGATGGGTAATCACTATCCCTTACATAGTGATTGCCTCTGTCTTAGTAGTTGGTTAATGTCATTAAATAGGCTCTTGTTAAAATGCTGAAATCCAAAAGTGTAATCCAAGTAGAATAACAGTGGTATGTAAGGATGAATGCTCTTAAAAAAAAAATCCCTTCTCCAAATTTCCCTCCCTAGTATCTTCTTTCATGGAGAATTTCCTGTACAGATGATGCAGCTGACAAAAGTCAGAATTCAGTGGGTCTCTAAGTAAAGCTTTATGCATTAGCAGCCTTAGTGCAAAAGCTGGAGCAAGGCAGAAAGGGCCATGTCCCTTTGATTTTTTGAGTGTGCATACAGATAACAAAGGTAATTATAATACAGTGGTATTTCCCTATCTGCCAGATGGTACCATGACACTTCACTTGCAATAGCTTTAAATGAGAACTGAAAGAAGTAGAAGGATTTTTTTTCTTGGCTCTATGACTTGAGAGAACTCACTACCTTAGAAGTTTGAACTGGTGGGAGAGCAGCATTGTAAGACGAGAGAAATAGAGAGTGAAAGCCAAGCCACAAATAACTGCAATATTGTGATCCCTTAAGCCCCACAGTTAGGAAAGGAAAAAAAAAAAATCTCCTCGTTGAGAACTCAGGGCGGGCAGGGGAAATAAAATGGGTGAACCGCAAGATGGAAAACCGGTTCCAGACTGTGATGTCCTAGTGACGCAAGCTGAGAAAGGTGCTGCGGCACAACGGCGCTCTCCCGAGACCCGGCAAGAGTCATTCCTATAGGAGGGAAACCACATGAAGACAGTGAGTAAGGGAAATTTTAACAGAAAAGTGGACTGGAAGAGACTGAAAATCCAAGCTGTTTTCGTAAAGAAATTCCTTGTCTGAGTGGAAAACAATGAGCCCTTATCCGCAAGTGAAATGACGATTGAGCACGTACTGGGCGTTCGGCTCAACAGCTGACAAAGTAAAGGAAAAGAAATGGAGGGGAAAAGATAAGTAATCCTATAAAAAATTCTGCTTGGGTGAAAGCAGAATGCTGGTAGGGAAAATTTAGTGAATATGTCCACAGTGGACATGGGTAAATGGGAGATAGGAGTGCTTCTCATAATGAAGAATGGATCAATTCCTGGATCAAGCTCCGTCTCAGGTAATTATAGATCTGTCAAAAGGAGCCTAAAGACAGAGGTACCAGATCCTCTGTCACCCATTATGAAGGATTAATCTCTACTAAGTGATTTGTAGATAATCCAAAGAAGTTAATTTTTTCTTTTCTTGATAAGAGACTCTCCTTGTTAAAGTTAAAAAGGCTGAATCATGGTGATTGATAAGAGATGAGGGAGCCATCTTTACCCATTTGTCTTCATAGAAGACCTTTCCCATGAATGTTGCATATGATTCTTGAACAGGATGATTGCAGAAGCTTAGATGATAAATCATCTTGCCTACAGATGCCAGCATTAGCTCAGTTGGCATTAGCATTGTACTAGTAATACTCCAGATTTTGGGGTTGATCCCCATGGACTTGATGTTCCTTGTGGGTCCCTTCCAATTCCAAATATTCTGTGATTCTGTAGTAAGGAATTTACCATGTGGCTTCTCTGAATGAGATGGGGAATTGAAGAGTCTCTGGACTAGTCTCTCAAACTGTCTGTTCCGAGATTATAACCTCAAATCCATATAGATGAAGCATTTGTTACAACCTGTATGTCTTCCTTGTTCAAAAAGCACTACATTTTTACTTGTCTTTTTTTTTCTTTCTTTCTTTTTTTTTTTTTTCCTTTCTTGATTATGTGAGACCTTCCTTTAGGTTCTGAAGACTGGAACTCACAACAGGAAGTTAAATTGTTACATTCTTGGTGCAGATTTGCCTCCTTCCCCAAGATGGAAAATTTATACTAACTAGGTATGGCTTAACTGAATATTTTCGTACTTAACATCCTATAATATTTGGTCGCTTCTATGAGTGCTTAGTCATGGCACCACAGAACACTTTGTGCTTAACACTAAACATTTGCATAAGTTCTTGGAACTAGGTTAGGGTGCATATGAGGACCAAACTGAATCTGAAGTGAAAAGAAATGTTAAGAAGACTGAGTTCTGAAATTTGCTACATTCCTCATGAAATGTGAATTTTAACAAACATAGTTGATATTGTTCAAAACTAGATAAAAAATTGTTCAAAACTAGGTAAAAAATTCCTGTTAAAAGCCTTTATTCCCAGAACTTTTCCATGTGTAGACTTGGAAAAACAGGCAGGTACTTTTACATAAACTGGTGGACAGTTTTTCATTAACCATTCTCTTTACAAATGCATGAAGAACATAGTACTTCCAGTTTCAGATTGGTCCTAATTTGGTGATATATTCCCAATTTTTTTGCCTGTATAATATTTCATGTGAGCAGGTGATTTCCTCTTACCCTCCTGAATAACCTTGGAATGTTGTAACCAGTTAGGTCTTCATCTGATTCTGCAATTTGCTGTGCCCTTCATCCCTTTGCTGCAGTGGAGGGTCTGTGTGCTCTCTCCCCAGTCAGAAAACAAGCAGAGAAGAGTGCATATACTGGAGACTGGGGGTTGATATCTAAGGATCATTGGCATCTTAACCTTAAGAAAAACCCCACTCTATAATTCCTTCTTGATTGGTGATCTAACCTCAAACAGGGTGAATAGAACAGTGGCCTCTTTCTATATCTGAGTATGGAAATGAAACAACTGTTTCTGCTCTTTTCTTCACGTTAAGAAACACTTTGGAAGCCCTATGGCTGTATCAGCATCTATCTGAGTTTCAGATTTATCCCTCCTTGGTGCCAGACAGGCCATGCCTCTGTCAAAGCTGTGGTGTTATATGTACCATCTCTGGAAACAAACACAGCTCTGAAGAGCAGCTTGCTTAAACTTTCTTCTCCCTTTCTGACAATTTCATAGCCTTTACCATTCCTCCATGTATTCCAGTCTCTGCTTGGAAGAGACTGGGGTCTCCTGTTGGGAAATCCACATGTTTCAAGTAGAGACAATCTGATCATGCCAGGTGAAGGAGGAATGTTGGTATCTTATTAGGAGAATTTCACATAGCAATACATGGTAAACAGATGGGAATGATCAAAAGGCACAACCCAAGCTGGAATCCATTCCCATATCATTCATTCACTTTTAAAGTAGATACCTTGCTTACAGGTTCATTCCTAAATTTGATCCACAGGTGAGTGGACACAAGTCATTAGTGGGCCTAAGTGCATGCTCTGCTGGAAGAATGAAACTTTAACTTATTTTGTGTGATATGTCACAATAGGCCATACTGGGCCTAATGAGAAGATCAAACCAATATATGTGTGCTTATGTGTGTCAGTGCTTTGCTGGTTTGTAATACTCTAGACTTCCAAAAATTAAACTTTACATAATGTTTAACTAATGATACTGAAAGCCGAAGTTGAGGTTGCAAGTATAGAATGATCAAGTCAATCTATCTCAATGAACAGCAATAAAGATATGAATTCTTTATGGGGGATTACTAGGAAATGTATATGTATTTATATAATATATTTTTCTCTTAGCCCTAGTGAGATCACATCTGGAGTGCTGTGTCCAGTTCTGGGCTCCTCAGCACAAGAGAGACTTGAAGCTCCTGGAGCAGGTCCGGCAGTGAGCCATGAAGTTGATCAAGGAAGAGAAGCATCTCTTTAAAGAGAAAAAGCTGAGGAAGCTGAGCCTGTTCAGCCTTGAGAAGAGACAGCTGAGAGGGGCCCCCATCAGTGTCTGTCAGTGTCTGCAGGGAGGGGTCAGAGCAGGGACCGGGCTCTGCTCGCTGCTGCCGAGCAATGGGACAGGAGCAATGGGCAGTGAGGGGTGCACAGGAAATTCCATGTGAATATGAGGAGGAGCTTTTTTACTGTGCAGTGCCCAAGCACTAGAACAGGTTGCCCATAGGGACTGTGAAGTCTCCCTCTCTGGAGATATCCCATTTTTTTGGATGCAATCCTGTGCCATGTGCTCTGGGATGGTCCTACCTGGGCAGGGATTTGGAACAGATGAGCCACAGTAGTCCTTCCTACCTGATCCATCCTGTGATTCTGTGACTTGTTCCTTGTTTGATTTTATTCATAGTTAGTTAGTTATTGCTAGCTTTATTGATGGTGGGTTTTGTGTTAGGCACACGTGTCCTTAGGAATGAAACAGAGAGATTCAGAGATGAGAGATTACTGTTGTAATGACAAGTAAAATAAATTTATCCCTGTAAAATATATGAATTATTCATAATGCAATTAAAGTGCTTAAAGCTAAATGAAGTTCATCTCATGTTTGTTAGTATGTGATATGAAAATATTTTGTTTTTTTAGCTGAGTAAATGAATTTATCTGAATCAATAATTAACACTATACAAAGAAATAGAAGCAATATTTGCATCATTTAAATTTTAATTAAGTTTTTTATGTCAATGTTTTTAATTTGACTTATTTAATCTTGATAAAGATAATAAGAGCCATTTTTTTAACCATTTACATTTTTCTCAGCTGAAAGGAATGGAAAAGCAAGTATAGGGCAGAAATCAGGGAGAATTATGGACAATTTAAATTACTTGACATTGTATCTGTTTATTATTCTGTATCCTGTCAGCCATAGACCACCCAAAGACACCTTCTTTATGAGAAACCCAAAAAGAGATGATATGTGCTAGAATAGAATCTTAACTGAGATTCATTGCCCTTGAAGCAGAAGCTGCAGAGAGTGAGAAATAATAACCAGTAATTAATTTGAAAACCTAACAGACCAAACAGACCTACACAGTAATTTGAGAAGTAGCTATTAAAGCTGTTCTTGGAGGAAGGAAAGAAGGAAGGAAATTCTTGCATTCCTAGCGTACAAGGAATCCAAATTCTTTGGGGTTTACAGTGAAGGGCAGCCAAAATTTTCTGTAAAAAGGAAGAAAGACCTGTATTAAATAAGTACCTGCCTCTGAGAATGAAATTTGTAGACTTGCATATAAAGACTGATGTATTTTCAGCTATATTAAGATGCTGCAAAAGTAAGAAAGCACTTGAGAGTGCTTTTAATTCAATTTAATTTAATTTATTTTATGTAATGTGTGTTTCAGTTTTATGTATAAAATTTTAATTTAATTGAATGTAACAGAAAGACTTCTGATGATTTCTCTATGCTTTAGATTAAATATAACACTTAGAAGAGAAGTTTCCATTAAATGGTGTTCACTTACTTTTTCATAGCATTAGATAGCATGAATCACTATCAGCACAATATAAATAAAAATCTGGAATCAGAGGTTTCTAATTTGTTAAATGATAAAATTAGTTTAATAAATATTATAGTTAACCAACAGAGTTACATTTTAGTAAGTTAAGAACTTAAAAAATGTTCAGTTATGACTAGTCATTTGCAGTTGTGTTAAATATTTTAATGGCACATAAAACTTGTCAACACATGCCAAATAGCCAGCAGTTTATTTTAAATCTCCTTGCCTCATGATCTTTAGGATGAAGTCACATATGCAGATACTGTTATACTGTGGAGATTGTCTGTGTCTTTTGATTGCCAGAATTTTTGGCTCTAAAGGTCTCTTGCAACAGCTTGTAGCAGAAGCTTCACACACACACATCTGTTCTATGCAACAGCCACTTGGTGTTATGCAGACACATTTCTTTATGTTGTAGAGTGCAGAGACAACATGAGAATTGGAGGCTTTCACACAGGATGGCCTTCAACAAGGTGGAGTAAATGCTGGTGCAACAACTTGGCTGAAACCACCTCTCTTGTCACATGGAACAGCTAAAACTTCCCCTGTGGATGTTACTTTATGTTATTTAAAATTCCAGGTAGAAATATACAATTTCCTATCCAGCCATCCAGCCATTCAAAGATATGTTTAGGTAACAAGTTTTGAAAATTTTCAGATGTGTAGAAGTGCAATGTTACCTGAGATTATACCAATCAGACTGCAAATACAGGGCTTAAAACTACAGTGGGTTTGAAAGGACAAGATGAGCAATCATATCTAGTTGAAGATGTCATTGCAAGGGAGTTCAGTTAATCTATGATTCTACAGTTCTATAATTTTTATGATTCTATGATTCTAATGAAAATAATGAAAATTGTTCAGCCAGTTCTTGGAGTAGTCTGAAAGAATATCTGGAATTCGTTTGTTGTTCAGTCTCTCACAACTCAGATGTGTAAAAAATTTTTATCTCAGTCTTTATTTTCTTAGTCAATGAATTTTTTTACTCAAGGTAAGAGAAACGTTAATGAGAATAGCAAACCCCGTTCTTTCAGAACGCCGTGGTTATCACTCATGCTACTTCTTCATGTTTCCTCTTCTGTACACCTAGAGAAAAATTATCATGACCTTGGACTTTTCTTTCTGTCAGTGAGGAATCCTCAGATATTAACCTTGCTTAATTTTGTTAGTGTTACTTAGGCTTGAATTTTATTTAGCATTATCTCATTTTTTCTGCTATACTGTTTTCAAAAATAAGTTCGCTGAGGATTTCCTTGGCTGAGGTTTCATTCCATCTGTTCTGTTGGTCAAGTTCTAGGTTCTTAGTGCCAATTCACAAGAATTAGTCTTTGAGTATTTTAAGTAATTCATTTGCAAATGTAGTTTTTATTAATGAGTTAATGTTGTAAATCACATTATAAGTATAGTTTCATTAAAAAAAAAAATTTTAAAAAAATTTGATAGTCAGTCTTGGTTCCTGTGTCACAGGTATGTGAGAGTAGATGTTATGCTTTGTGTGCTGTTATTTCTCAGACTCCTCTAGTAATTTTTTTTAAATTTTTTTTTTCTTTCAAGATCTTACTTGTCAGAAACCGGTTTGGAAAATCAAGTGCTTATATTTCTATATCCTGTATCCTTGAGCACTGTCTGTCTTTATTTCGGCAAGGCAGCCTTGTTGTGTCACAGCTCCACTTACGATGTTTCATTGGCTGAGAATGTAGAACATGTGGTTTTGGCTGGAATCGTTCCTGAACTAGCTGAGACACTGTTGCATAAAACGCCAGGGGTATTTTTCTGCTGTGTCATCCACTGACCTCAGAGACAGGAGTGCTGAACCAGTTCTCCCATACAAGTGGTAATGCTTGTGTTATGGTTTTGCTTGGCTGGAAAACTCCTTGGGCACATCACGATTTTGTCCCATCAGAACAAACCATGAAGTGTAACAAGAGACTTGGATAACCTCTAGCCTCTGTGTGCGCATGCTTTTTTCCCTAAAGAAATAAATGGAATGGTGCTTACACATCATTACCACCGTTCCTGAACTGAGGCTGATTCACAATCCACTGTAGGCAGTAAAGCAGGACTCAGCTGTGCTGATGGGTCCATCCTCAGTGTGAATGGGAAGAGCTAACAGTGCTCTAGTTCCTGATCTTCCCTAGGAATGAGAGGGGAAGAATTTAAGTCTGCTTCCCATATATTGTTGAACCACCCATTTTATGTTTCCCCTCCTAACTACTTCATTTTCTTTATAATTTTCCTAATACAGGAAAGAACTGACATAAATAATATTAAGTATTATTTTTCATATTATTTCTTGCTGTGGTTTTTTTTCCGTCTACATCTGCTTCCTTTATTTGTCATGTTATTGATTTATGAGTTGAAAATTCAATCACAATATTTTTCAATGACCGTTGAAATTTTTCTATAGTCTCCAGTGCCCTCTGAAATACTTCTGAATGCTGCATAACTTCTTGTCATTTATCATGTGGTAGAAGGGCATTAAGTAATTCTACTGTCTGCTCAAAAGATTTAAAAATAACCTTTAATCTCATTTGTTACTTATCAAATCATGATAATGTAGATCTTGCACAGGTAATAATAATATTAATGAATGAATGAATGAATTAATAACCATCCTACCCGCCAACAAAATTTTAGATAATATGTCTGTACACTGTTAATGCTTATGTGCTCAAGTTTACATCCAGTTCACTTGTAAGCTTAATCTTTGCTTTTGGGCTAAAAAGTGAAGTGTACTGTCAATATGTGTGGAAATGAGTGTTAGTGGTTGCAGAGATGTGCGTGAGAGTTAGGACTGCTCTCTAGCAATAACTTGCATGAAACAACCCAGACAGTAACAGCATAGGAAAGTGAATCCTTTCAGGGGTGTTCACTGGGGCTGTTTAATTTATGAGCTTACATGTGGACCATATGACCACGCACTTGTTTAACACCTGAATTCCACTCGGAGCTATTTAAAAATTGTTCCATTAGCAACAGATTCTGGCATTTGCCCTAGTCCTATCAGCACTGGAGACTTACCAGAAAAGTAATTATTAATATGTTAAACAGAATTACAGGCAAACTGAGTCTCCCTCAAGAGCAACACAGAAGGGAAAGCAGTTAAAACTGCAGAAGATCCCTTTGGGTAAAATCAGAAAAGGCAAGAAATAGGGAATCTATCCCTGTTGGGAAATCATTTGAAGAAGAAAAAATTTGAAGGAGTAATTATTTTCCCAGCCAAAGTCTGGGCAATACAGTCAGCCAAAGAACAATGAATCAATATCAAGTTCTGGAGAGCATAACTATAGAAGCTCTCACAAACTATGTCAATCAGGATTTTGACACTGCAATGATTGAAATCCCTATTTGGCACATGCTTAACTTTAGCCTGTGAGTCAGTCTGATAAACGTTATTAAAATTAGACAGATTCTGCAGAAAACTGGTCAAACCCATTTATTTTCCTATTAATTAGGCCTGTTTTACCCCCCTGTTATTTAAAATGCAAAAGCTTTCTGATTGATTGTGGCTAAGAGATGTGCATTTTTTTCGTTATACAGACAATGTCTTGCTGCAGCCCCATGTAATATGTACATCCTCATGCTTATTTAACTTATCTAGAAAATAAATAACATACATATGTCAACAGTGTATTTGCATACATACACTGTGCATTATTCCTCTGAAAATGAAACGTAAAACCTTTATGTTTTCAAGCTGTATAAAACAAAAACTTCTCTGTCATGCCAGCTCTGTTCTCTGCAAGTGCTGCTTGTGCTTCAGAATCCTATGTGGAGTCCTAGTCACTGCAGAGATTCTACTGGTGTATGGCTCATAAGCCATACATAGCTTCTTTGTCACTCTAGCAAGTCTACTGTAGGGAAGAGTGACCTTATTAAATTAATTTCTAACAGGAACATATCAGTGAGCTGCTAGAGTAGCTCTCATAATCCATTATGAATTATTTTTATTTTTACTTTTGTTATTGATCCTGTTGAACCTGCTGTATCAGACAGAGAAATTCTCCTGTATGCAGCAGTTACTGCCATTGAGTGCAGAATTTGAGTCACTGCTTTGCTTGTCTCAGCTGGAAGATGCTCTTTGTGTGTCTCATAATGACTTGCCCTGCTGACTCCTTTGATTCAATCTTTTGAAAAGGACAGTGTTGCTCTTTCCTGTTTGTACATCAGACCATGTTGGGCTGAGGGCTGTACTCACTAGCTTTGTAAACAAATGCTGCCGGGCTTAGACTTTTATCTGCTTTTAATCCCATATCTTCAAATATGGGATGCAATGACTAGTGCCTATTAGGTGCTATCTGCAAATAACTTTTGTGTGACTGTGTCTAAAGCTGATCTTTCTGGTTGTTGCTGGAGCAATGCCTAAGAAGCAGGACAGAGGACAAGCAAAATGGCTTTGCTTGAGGAAAATGCTGTGAAACACAGCAAGATGCAGAAAGGGAGATAGCTGCAGTACGTGCCTCAAAACTCATGACTGGTCAGTGCTGGAGATCCAGCTCAGGCTGGGAGAGAAGAACTGATCGAATTCTCTCAGAGAGAGCCCAGTAACCATGCAACAATGGCACAGGAAATTCCCAAGACTACAGAGCAGTGTAGGTACACACAGAAGTACAGAATAAACACGGGGATGGGCTTATGATGGAGTGACATCTGCGAAGCAGCAAGGTTCTCTGCAGGAGTTCTTTTTGTGTAGCTGATCCCTGTATCTGCAGTTTTGAAAACAATACCTTCCTGTGGAAGAAGTTAAAGCTAAAACTTGAAGGGACTCCAGCTTCCTTTATTATCCCTGAAATTGTCACCGATTCAAAGAAAAACTCAAAGCATTCTGTAATGTTTTTTTCTCCATGGTTTTGGCAGCATTACACTGCTGCTGAAGCTCTCCGTCTGTTAAATGTCTGGAAGACCATGTAGATATTACACATAACTAGAGCAGTCACTTCCCTTTGTGTCTGATCCAGCAACCCAGCAGGATTTGTGCAATCTAGAACGGCAAGAATTAACATGACACATCTGAGGAAACGTGAGACCAACCTCCCAGCTAAAAAAACAGAAGACAGTTGATCAAATAACATCTGCAAATTTTATTTTTCTTGTCTTTGATTAAGCATGACACAGGCTAAGAGTGAGAAGCGTGTAAAGCCTAGACAGTGCCAGATCTTATAAAGATGTTCAGTATGGGTACTAGGACGTAATTAGCTCCTTTCAGACACTCATTTTTGTCTGTGGAAGGACCAGGCCCACTGCAGCTTGTGCCACTTCCTTCCTCTCATCAGACATGGATGATGGGATGAGGAATCTGTGGGTGAAGGCCATGCACTACAGCACCAAAGCTGCACCTTTTCCACTGAGAGAGGCAATAATGCTTCTTTACTCACCTGAAAGTTCAAAGGTTCACTGTTTCCTGACCCACTCTTACTCCTGGGACCTGCCCACCCAGACTGTAATGTAAAGAAACATGAAATCAGACTCTGAGATACTGGAATAAAAGAGATCTTCCTTTGGTTAACTTTTTTTTTTTTTTTTCCCCTTCATGAGAGCAGGAAGTATTTTGATATCTGCCCTGTGCATGACAGAGAGGATCTCTGCTGCAGACTGGCTATTAAGTGGCTATTAAGGTAGATGGCACCAAGCTGGGCTCCAGGGAAGTGTGCTGGCTTCACACTGGTGCTGCAGGGTAATGGCTTTTTGGGAAAAACTGCTAAAGCTCTTTGCATCAGGCTACAAGTAGTGCTTTTACATAGTGTGGGGCATGCTATAAATTTTTCTTCTGCTGAAAAAGAAACACAATTCTTACTCCTCAGCAGGGTGTGAGAACATTTCAGCTCGACCAGAGCCCATCAAAAAAAATCAAGATTCAGAGACCAAAAGGGTCTCTTGTTTTGTAGTCAAGTATCACTTCACTACAAAGAAAGAGAAATAACTTGAATTTTGAACCCTTTGCTCAGAAATTGTTATACAGTTTGCAAGAGCTAACAAAAAAAGATGATGAGAACCTCAAAGTGAGATTATCTAGTGTTCCTGAAGAATATATGCTTTTAAAAGCTGCAACCAACAAAAATGTCTATCTTCCCTTGTGCAAATTGTTGCAATATTTTTTTCATTCTGTTAGGAAGGTTTTCCAGTATTTCACAGAACTCTTTCTCCCCAAATAATTATTTCTTTTTTAAAATTTATTTTGGCCACTGAAACAAACACTTTCTTTTTGCAGCAAATTGGTATGTGTTTAAAGATTGTTCCTACCTGCAGGTTAAACGTTCCTGTCCTTTCTCCTATTTATTCCTTCTATAGGTATGATAGTATTATTTTCTTTCCTTTGGATCCTGTGAAGTTAGTTCACAGTTTTTGAAGTGCAGTTCAGAGACCTAAATATACAATTTCATCAAGGGCCTGACTAAGACCAGCAAAGCAGAAAGCAATACTTGTGGATAAACATCTGAGTGTGGCTTTGTCTGTTTTTTGACAACAGCAGTACTTTGTTGACTCATATTCAGCTAGTGATTCATTATTATCTGTTCTTGGACAAAACACATAAACATGGTTTATCCCCAAGGATAATCTTATTTGAGACAGTCCTATATACTGAGTTTTTCCCTTCAAGACTTAAAGAACTTCCAATTCATGGGAAATCTGGATGACATTTAGTTTTAGACTAAATGAAAAACTAAAATTCTTCCCTCAGTTCAGGTACTCAAATCACATATCAGGACTATCACTTAGTCCTTCTATGCTACATCACCATAAGCATTAGTTTTTGTTATGTAAGAGTGATAATTTGTCAAACTGGATGCCACCCTTCCTGCTAAAAACACTCTGTTAGTGAGGGGGCTGAGTTTGGAAACTTTTTTCAACCTTTCCTTTTCCTGTAAGCCTGGAAGACAATGTGCTATGGAAAACATCCCCATGTTTGTAGTCTAAACTTCATACTCAGAGTTTCTGCAGAAACTGTGGACAAAGCTGAGCAAGTTTTGAAAATGTGTTCCTTTTCAATTTTTACTTTTTTCCCCATGTTTTGCATCAGAGTCTAGACGTCACAGAATCACAGAGCATCCTGAGCTGGAAGGGACCCACAAGAAATATCAAGTCCATCTCCTGGCCCTTCACATGTCACCCCAAGAATCCCTCCATGTGCCTGAGAACATTGTCCAAACACTTCTTGAAGTCTGTCAGGCTTAGTGCTGTGATTACTTATTTTGGGAGCCTGTTCCAGTGCCCAACCACCCCTTGGATGAAGAGCCTTTTCTTGATATCCAACCTAAACCTCCCCTGACTCAGCTTCAGGCCATTCCCTTGGGTCCTGTCACTGTCACCACAGAAAAGAGATCATTGCCTGCCCC